>NC_142025.1:64981126-65274908 GCF_049901735.1 Notechis scutatus
TCAGGGGAAGTGGGAGCCATTCAAATCCCAATCTGGAATGCCTCCAAGGCAATCTGGCTGCTTTAAGTGTGGGAAGGAAGGACATCGCACAGCAGAGTGCCATTCAAAAACCTCCATAAGAAAGTCTGATCACCCATCGGGGGGAAACCTGCGAAACCCAACCACTGAGGAAAAGAAACTGTGCTGAGAAGCTGAGAAGCTGTGGGGTTCCGTTGCCCTCCAAACCCAGAGGAAGAAACTCCAGTGCCCCAAGAAGACCTGAGCTACTCCGAAAGTGATCTGGAAGGCTATCCACTGGTAAGTGACCCAATCAAACTGCTCACCCAACCCCTAAGAGTGTTTATGCCCAGCTGAGGGAAAGGGGAGGAAATAGCAACATTACTAGATTCAGGGTGCACCTGAATCTCAACCCTAGTAGGGAGATTGGGAATTCGCCTAAGGAGAATGAAAAACCAAATTGCATTCTGCCAATTAGACAGGACTGTAGCCGGGGGAGAGACATTACAAATAAAACTGGGGGACCATAGCGAAATCCTCACATTCATTGTAGTCCCAGGAATGGAAGGGCCACTTGTCCTAGGACTCACATGGCTATGGAAGTGGAACCTTAAAATAAACTGGGAAAGAGGAACCATACAATTCCAGAAACATGTAACATTTGCAATCATCCCAGAGGGAGGAAAGGAAGGAAAAGAGAATAGGGAAATGGCCATGACTGGCTAACCTGCTGAGCCCACTAGCATCCCCAAAGAATACCAGGATTTGGCCAAAGTATTTAGCGAGGAAGCATCTGATGAACTCCCACCTCATTGTGCCATGGATTGTGCCATTGAGATCCTGCTGGGGGCTTAAACTTCCAAAAACCAAAAATGTACTGCATGTCCCCTAGAGAACTAGATGAACTCAGAGTGTTTATCGACAAAAATCTAAAAAGGGGTTTCATCGAACCCATCTACCAAAAATAGTCCCAGTATTATTCCGCAAAAAGAAAGATGGCACCTTATGCCTCTGCATGGATTTTAGAAACCTGAACACTATCAGCGTGGAAAATATGTACCTGCTCCCCCTTATGAAGGACCTGCTGGCCACTTCTCTAAAGGGATTTTTTTTTCAAAGTTAGATTTATGAGAAGTATACTACTGCATCAAAATTAGGAAAGGGGAGGAGTGGATGACTGCTTTTAACACCTTGCTGGGGTGCTACCAGTTTAAAGTATTCCCTTTCAGATTACAAGGAGCCCCTGCCATATTTATGCAATTAATTAACTAGGTGCTCCATGAACATTTGTACAAAGAGGTCCTAGTTTATGTTGATGACATTTTAATTTACACCGAGACAAAAGAAGAGCACACAAAACTAGTCTGAGCAGTTCTCACGAAACTCCAAGCTGCCAAACTATATGCAAAACTCTCTAAATGTGAGTTCCACCAAGAGAAAATTGATGACATGGGATACAGAGTATCCCACAAGGGAATAGAGATGGACCCACAAAAAGTAAAAGCTGTTATTGATTGGAAGCCGCCCAAAATCCACAAACAACTATAAAGTTTCCTGGGTTTTGCAAATTTTTACCATCAGTTCATTCTGGCTTTTGTGAATATCACCCTCCCCATTACAAGCTTATTAAAAATAAAAGGAGGGGGGACAGAAGCCAAGGCAATCCCTTAACTGGACGATGGAATGCCAAATGGCATTTGAAAAACTTAAACAATTATTCATAAGCAGAACCAATCCTAAAACACCCAGACCCCGAACAAACATCCAAGCAGATGCCAGCAATGTAGCAGTTGGAGCAGTTCTACTCCAAGAGAATGAACATGGACAGTTGCAACCATGTGCTTATACTTCCAAGAAACTGACAGAAACCGAGCAAAGATGGGCCATATGGGAGAAAGAGGCATATACTATGCAATGGGCACTCCTCACATGGAGACACTTCCTAGAAGGTAACAAAATCCCCTTCAAAATCTGGACTGATCATAAAAATTTAGAAGCCCTGAAAGCTCCATGGAAACTCTCCCCCAAACAAGTACATTGGGTGCAATAGTTTAAATGCTTTAATTTCACTTTCAAGTATCTTCCAGGAGGGAAAAACTTCTTGGCTGATGCCCTGTCCAGGAAACCCCAGTACAACAGCAAAAAGACTGAAATTATTAAACCCATACTTCAACCAACCCAAGTAGCTGCCAAAGTGATCCCCCGTGCATAAGGGGAAAAAAGAATCACTTGTGGACAATGCAATGTCTTCCAAATTTTAGGAGGTGCTACTTAAGAATGACTGGCTCCAAGCTCACAAAAATATTTGTTTACTTAAAGACGGTTTAGCCTGGGTAGAGAACAAACTTTATGTCCCTGCCAGCCAGAGACTGGACTTCATGAAACGATGCCATGACTCCAAAATAGTTGGACATTTTGGATGTGTAAAAACTCTGCACCTCATCAAAAGACAATTTTGGTGGCCATCCCTTAAAAAAGACATTGAGAGCTACATTGCTAGCTGTCCTATCTGCGCAGCTGTAAAAAGACAACAAAGAAAATCCCCAGGACTCCTACAGACGTAGCAGAACCTTCTATGGATTTTATAGGGAAGCTGCCTGAAAGTGCGGGAAACACAGTCATTTGGGTTATAATGGACCTCCTTTCAAAACAAGTCCATTTTATACCCTGCCAGAAGATCCCAAAAGCCAAGGCATTAACAAAGATGTTTTTAGTGCATATTTATTGCCTCTATGGAGCTCCCCAATGGATTATCTCAGACAGGGGCACACAATTCATTTCCAAATTTTGGTAGACATTTTTAAACCGATTAGGCTCTGCCCAGGGTTTGAGCTTTTCGTACCACCCCCAGATGAGTGGGTGGGTGGAGAGAACCAATGGAATATTAGAACAATGTTTAACATGTTTTATTAACTACCAACAGGACAATTAGACTGATCTTTTGCCTTTTGCTGAGGTAGCTTACAATAACTCTGTACACAATAGCACTGATTTCACCCCTTTCCAAGTAGCCACAGGACAAGAATTCAACCCCATGCCAGAGCCCATCAAGGAACCGGACATCTCCTCCCTTAAGGAGTGGATAAACAATTTACAAACCACTTGGCCAGCTTTTAAAGCTCAAGCTGACAAAAACGCTGTGAACCCAAACTGTTCAAATTTGGGGACCATGTATATTTATCTTCAAATTTTCTATAATCATTACAATCTTCTAAGAAACTGGGACCAAAATTCATTGGTCCATTTCCCATCACCAGAATCATCAATCCCATCATTGAAGAACTCCTACTTCCTAAGACACTTAGACAGGTGCATCCAGTATTTCACTGCAGCCTATTCAAACCAGAAATCACTTCAAAGCTCAGACCCCCCTTTACTCACACCTCCAACCCCCATTATGGTGTAAGGTGAACAACATTTTGAAATTAAAGATATCCTTGACTCACACACTCATTAGGGCTCCACACAATATTTAGTAGCATGGAAACACCCACCCTCCTTTTAAAATGAAAGCCCCCACATTGTTATGGAAATTCCACTTGAAATACCTCACAAACCATCCTAATTCTTAATATAATATATGTTTTATGTATTCCATTATGTATGGATTTATTAATTTTTTTTGAGGAGGGCAATATGTCAGATCTGTGTTTCTGCCATTCTTCGATGGAAGAAAGGGGGGGGATTTGATGCATTTAATTATTTTCCTCTCTATATAGCCTAAGTATCCTATTTCTTATGCTGTCTTTTGTATAACCCTTTACATGATTTACAACTGTTGCCTGGTGCCCCAATGCCTGGAAAATTCTCACCTCTTGAGGAGATGTAAGGGGAGAAGGGGCCATGTGGATTGCAGTGCCAGAAGATAGCCCTGAGAAACTTTCCTTATCTGCATTTTTAGAAATGCTGGTATAATAACATCTTCATATCTGCAGATTGATGTAATCCACATCAGACTGTTGGAAGGGGTTTCTAATTCCCTTTATGCTAGTTGTATGAGGGACCTCAGATCCTGCTTTGAATTTTGACTTACTTTTACCCCTCTTCAATAAAAGATTCCTTTTGAAATACAAAGTTTTTAAGAATCTATAGTTATTTTTTGAAGGGGTAGAGGCTGGTCCTTACTTAATCACTCAGCTTGATTACAGTTCAGTCTTACTGTGTTCTTGGACTGGCTGGGTGGGCCCATAACCTTTCGCAGTTTGTAGCAATCCAGCCAGCACACAAACAAATAATTCAGCAGGATTCATTATATAGAAGAAACTTCTTTATATACAATAATATAAAACATGATGCATGTATATAATATCCATGCAGCTCTTGCAATGCGGTAGAGACAAGAAGTAACAAGTACAAGAAGAAGCACTAGAACACTAAAGCAAAGACAAATGAACTATTTTATACTCTTTTAAGCTAAGCCATGCCCAAGCTCCAAACTGTCTCACATGGCTCACACAACAAATCCTGTGTCTCAGTCACCAAACAGTCCTCATTGGCGGACTTGTTGCCATGTCTATCCCAGTTCATGAATTCTTATACACTGACAAATTACTACTTTCTATCACCAAACTTTACATCAAATATGTTATTTTGCAGGATGTCCTGAATCATTTTAAGGCTGTGTAATATTATTTTCAGCTTAATCACTGCAGTTTGCTCACCAGCAGAAGAAATTTGACACACTATTAAATCCACACTGTTCAATATACATCATACTCTAGCTGCTGATAATCACTATTTTTATATCAACTCATTGAGAATATACTTATTTGCTCATGGAATTAGCATGCAAGGAATTATTTTGTGACACTTTCCTAATCTAGCACAAGTGAGCTTGATCTTCATCCCCTTTGTATTGGGAATGTGCAAACCTTTGCTCTTTTACTCCCGAGGAGCTCTGAGATATCTGCTAACACACTTCTAATGTTATTAATTCTAAAGATATGATCTGCTTGTCTTCCTAATTGTTTAGAATCGGTCTGCATTCATAGAAACCATTGATTCTGAAACCTTCTTCTTTAGTATTTCATGCATTTACAAGTTATCTTCCCAAGAATTCTCCAGCATCATTTCCCCATCAAATTTTTCCACTTCTGTTTTCTCCTCCTTTTTTTCTCATTGTGAGAAAGCAGAAAACTAAATACATGGTCTTTCTTTAGAAATGACTTTTATTAGAATTGGCTGAGAGAATTGGATCCATAACAAAAATATAGATGTGTTTCTCTACAGAATGCCCAATTAATGTACAAATTCACTATTACAGATATAATGATGTCTGCCAGTTTAGCACTTTTTTAGATGGAATTAAGATTCTTTACCAGGAAGAAAGCTGCCATGTTCATATATCTCTTGTTGCAGGAGATTATTTTTTTAATTTATGGTTTATTTATTTATATTCTGGCTTTATTATTTTTATAAGGAACTCAAGGCAGTAAACGCATTTAATACTCCTTCCTCTAATTATTCCCAGAACAACAACCCTGTGAGGTGGGTTGCGCTTAGAGAGAGTGACTGGGCCAAAATATATACTTCCTTGGACTACTAATGTAGAATTATGCCTTGAATTTCTCTGGGAGCAGATTTAGAGGCTTCACCCTGAGAGGAAGTTCATGGTGTTCAATATTAGCAACAGGCATTGTTTGGTTAATATTTATTCTTCTGTTTTTTTTAAAAAAAATCAGCAGCAGGACTGGAAGATAGTATTTTCTTTTCATCAAAGATGTAAGATGTTGAGGAACTTCTATCTTTGTTTAAAAGTTAACAAACACAGAGATCTGACCTCTTTGCAAATTGACTTTATCCTGCTTTCTGCACTTTCTGAATGAACCATATGATTATACTGGGTATTCAATGGATAAATGAAGCTGGAAAATATTCTTAGCTACTTAGCTGTATTTTTCTGCACATTTGAAAATTAGGAAACATACTAAAAACCTGCTCTGCCAAAACAGGCTGTAGAGCAAAGTTTGTGGATACATATATCACTCTCACAGACTATTGA
Organism: Notechis scutatus; assembly: GCF_049901735.1. NCBI lineage: Eukaryota > Metazoa > Chordata > Lepidosauria > Squamata > Elapidae > Notechis > Notechis scutatus. The sequence goes on from NC_142025.1 coordinate 64,987,125, forward strand.
ATGGTATCTTTCAGAATATGATGATAGCCTTTGCTTCCTGAGAAGGTTATTCAGATAATACTCCATTTTATTTCCATTATTGTGAAACAGCAGAGTGAAATCTGAAAATAATTTTTTGGAGAGCAGGTTCTGAGCTGACAAGTAAATATAGCAGCTCTTAGCGGCTATCTGATTTATCACACTTGCCCTATTGCAGTGGTGTTTCTGCTAGAAGAAAACATGTTGGACATTTTTTTTTCTTTTTGCTGTTTGTGCCATGTCTTACACAATACAGCTATTTCTGCTATTTCGATTCTGAAATGTCAACATTTGTCAGAAATAGTGACAAAATTAAATTAACATGAGGATAAAAATTTAAAGCAGTTTTCCCAACTTGGTTTTTGTCCAGATTTTGAAAGGAGTGCATGAATACCTAATTAAAAAAACATTAAAAATATTTTTCATTCAGTTAAGACTACTGTTTCTGGGCACCAAAATTGTGGACAACCACCTGATGACAATCAAAGAATTGACCATTGCTATCCTTGAGGGTTTCAGATTCTTGCAGCTGAGATATAGTATCTTTACCTTCTGCATCTGAAATTTCTAAACTCTAAACTATCAACATACCTGAATGGTGTCAAATTGAAGAAGGCTAGCATAGAAATAAATTTTAGATTCATCTTTTGCTTCTTTAATGGACTTGAGTAGAAAGCTTAGGAAAATAGTTTTACCCGATCCTGCAGAATGCTATTACTAGTCAGAATAAAAGGTGTTGAACTCATTGGATAAAGAAATTATGCTATCATAGGTTTAACACCACTTTTATTATTTTGTTTACTCTAGTTCACAATAAAATAAAACTGACTTACACAAGCAATAATACATTGCAGGCATAGGTGGTATTCAGCAGCTTCTGACCAGTTCGGGAGAACCGGTAGCGGAAATTTTGAGTAGTTCAGAGAACCGGCAAATGCCACCTGTGACTGGAGATTTTACATTATCCTTCCCCTGCCATGCCCACTGAGCCACTCCCACAGAACCGGTAGTAAAAAAAATTGAATCCCACCACTGATTGCAGGTAATTGATTTTCCTACAATACACTTTCCTTTTAACTGCATTCTTTTTCTCTTATTTATATGCAGGGCAGAGGAAAGTGTTTGATCTCCCATTTGGAAGTTGTCTCTTTCATAGTGATGTTTATGACAATGGAGCCTCCTTCATGTATGACAACTGTACTAAATGTACATGCAGGGTGAGACATTAATAATTATTTTCCATAGTATCCTTTTTATATGATAAATTTTGTGCAATTTGAGACTAAGGAATTTGCTGCCATTTGTAATATGACAGGTATTTCTCATAAGTCACAGTGGATTAGGTAATTTCAAGAACTGAAACCTTGGAAACACGCATTATTTCTGTATAAATATTTGATTCCTGTTTTAAAGTACTTTGCGCATTACCAAAAATATATAAAACTTGCCTGTACATGCTGCTGTCTTCAGAGGCAGGCAAACAATCCCTCAGGGAGTTGTGGAAGAGGCACACATAGTCTGAATGTGGACAGCTCTCCTCATGGGGTTGCCCTTGCTTGGATATGCTGTGATGGCAGAAGCCAAATTATTCCATCTTTCTTCTGACAACTCACTCTGATTATGTGCCAGTAATTTATTTATTTATTACATTTATATGCCAGCTATCTCACTCTGAAGTGTGACTCTGGGCAGCTGTCATAAATGTTCTAGAAGAAAATGTTCAAACCAAAGAACTAATCAAATAACTATTAGTATGTCAAGTTAGTGAAGAGTCATTTGGTGGATTGAGAGTCCTGAGCAATCAGAAGAAATATTTTTGTGCATGCCCTTGAGTTATTGTTGACTCCTGGTGATTGCCTAGATTAGTCCCTACAGTTTTATTGGCAGCATTTCAGAAGTGGTTTGCTGTTACCTTTTCCTAGGGCTGAGACAGAGTGATTGGGCATATATTTATATTTATTATACACAAATATTCATATAGTGCTTTACAAGAAGAATTTAAACATAAAGTTTAATCACCCATTTTGTTACTCAGTTAACCTACGTAAATAGTGGCAAATATAGTGCAGGGGTTTTATCTGGTTTTGAGATCTACCTAAAAAATACAGATAAGTGTACAATGTATTATCAATTGCCTTGTTCCTTCCAGGCTGATACTGGTATTAAAAGGCTCATGGGCAGGGATTCAAGAACATAGCTTTTGATAAGGTAGTTTTTATTTCAGCTACTAGAAAAACTATTACCGGTAGCACAAAGAAAATAAAAACTGCCAACTGGAAGACTGAAGCTTATATATGGAGCAGATTAAAATCTAAATCTGCGTCAAGAGCCATTTGTTTTTCAGCAGGAAAACTGTGCATTGGTATCATGATGGATCCCCCTCAAGCCTTTTGCTTTTGACCTTACCTGACTAACATTTGGCCTCATTTATAAGTCTGCCTTGAGAAGGATGCTTCTGGATCTTTCGTATGAATAGCAAGATTCTCACTAGAGATTGATGCTGGTTGAAAGAGAGCCACTGAAATCCATTCCAGAAATGGCATTTCAGATATGTGCTAATTCAAGAATAGCACTGTTCTAGTGAACTGGAGTCATTTTATAGGAAACAACAACAAATATTAGTGATTATTCAGCTTCCAGGCTGAAAATTCTGGTTGAGAATGTCCCATGGCATCTAAAATCCTAAAACCAGCACTGGAAAGCATTAATGCCACTAAAAGGCCCCAAGAACACACAAAAGCTAATTTTGAAAAGAAAGTCTAGCAATAATTTCATTTCTGGATCCCCATGTAGTGCTAAGAATTTGGGAAGTAAAAGGTATAGTGATAAAGAAACAAATAGTAGTATAAAGCTTCCCAGGAGGTGACAGACGGGTAGATTCTGGTGGTGATTAATGCTTCCCTACAGGAGAGAATGGTTCCCCAGTACTTTAAGGAGGCTGTGGTGCACCCTCTTCTTAAGAAGCCATCACTGGACTCCACCTTGTTGGATAATTTCTGACCTGTCTCCAATCTTCTTTTTTTGAGGAAGGTGGTTGAGAAGGTGGTTGTGCAGCAGCTCCAGAGGTTTCTGGATGAAACGGATTATCTCGACCACTACCAGTCAGGATTCAGGCCTGGATTTGGGACAGAAATGGCATTGGTCACATTTTTGGATGATCTCTGGTGGGAGCAGGATGGAGGTAGTGAACCCATCCTTGCTCTACTTGACCTCTTGGTGACTTTTGATACCACTGACCATGGCTTCGGGGGATGGGAGTGGGAGGCCTTGTGCTGCCCTGGTTCACTTCCTTCCTCTGCAGCCGCTCTCAGTCAGTGTTGATAGAAAGTGAGAGATCCAGCCCTCGCCCTCTGCTTTATGGGGTTCCGCAGGGCTTGGTTCTCTCTCCACTCCTGTTCAACATGTATATGAAAACACTGGGTGAGATTATCCCTCACCGTCGTGATAATCCTCAGCTATATGTCTCGGCCTGTGGTGAGTTAAGTGTTGCTGTGTCCTCCCTCTCTCAGCACCTGGAGGCTGTTAGGGGCTGAGTGGGGAGCAACGGGTTGAAACTAAACCCTTGCAAGACCAAGTGGCTCTGGGTTTTGGGTTCATTTGTTCAAGGAGAATTGCCACATTTGGTCTTGGATAGGGGGCACTAGACCCAAACAGACCATGTGTGGAATCTAGGGGTTTTTCTGGAGTCACAACTCCTGCTCGAAGAGAAGGTGGTGGTCATGGCCAGGAGGGCCTTTGCGCAACTGTGAGTTGTGCACCATTTATGACCTTTCCTGAACCAATGATCCCTTTTTCACAGTCACTCATGCCCTGGTCACTTCCCGTCTTGATTATTGCAATGCGCTCTACATGGGGCTGCCCTTGAAGAATATCTGGAAGCTTCAGTTGGTGCAAAATGCAACAACCTGCATGGTTTTGTACAGACCCCAGTGTGCACATGTTTCACCTCTCCTGAGGGAGCTGCGTTGGTTGCCAATTTACTTCCGGGTGCAATTCAAGGGCTGGTTGTCACTTTTAAAGCCCTTTGTGGCTTGGGACCAGGTTATCTGGGGGACCATCTCTTGCCGCTCATATCTCCCTGACCCATCAGAGTGGGGAGGCAGGGAATGTTGTGGGTCCCATCCCTGAGGGAGATACACCTAGTGAGACCCAGAAGAAGGGCCTTCTCCATGGTGGCTCCCTCTCTCTGGAACATCATTTCCCCAGTGATTAGAATAGCCCCATCGCTAATACTCTTTTGGAAGGTGCTGAAGACTTGGTTCTGCCAATGGGCCTTGGGAACCCAGAGCGGAATGGAACCCATCAAATGGCTCATGTGATCTCCTGTTGTCAGGGCGGTGGGTGGGAGTTGGGGGGTGATTTATTTATTCCAGATTTTGTTCTATTGTACTTTATTAATTTATATGATTCTTTTTGTTAGTTTTTATTTTATTTTATTTTTTAATATGGTTTTACATTCTGTAAGCTGCCTCAAGTCACCATGGGCGAATAGGCAGCAATATAAATTCAATAAATATAACAAACAAACAAACAAACAAACAAATAAATAAATAAATAAATATTTGTGTGGCTAAACCATTCTGTAGTAGCATAAATTGGTAATCTCTAAATATATTCAGTTTTAGCTAACTGAATCCAAAACATGGGAATCAATTTGTTACTTGTCTGGAGTCTCATTTGTTTTTATTTCCATGCAGGATTCCACTGTGGTATGTAAGAAAAAGTGCTCCCCTCCCAGAGGTTGTATCAAAGTCAGAGAAGAGTGCTGCAAGGAGTGCCTCTCATATGTGTCTTCTGAGGAAACAAAAGTGTGCAAGTTTGGAAATAAAGTTTTCCAGGTACACATTCTTAAATTGTGTCTCAGGATCACTTCATTAGACCATTTGATTTCTTAACAAGTTGTAGTACATTCAAAATCATGCTCTTATTATTATTTTTGCTGATGTTTTAACCAAATGAACATAATGTAAAAATGCAGTAAAACTGATGAAATTATAAAATTAGCTAGTCCTTTGGTAGAGTACACTGATGCATTTTCCCTAGGCAGATGACCAGTCAGCTGTCTCTTTAAATGGAATGCTGTTCCATTTAATAATTAAATACTATTGAAACTGGCTATTGAACTGAGGACTTGAAAGTTTGAAAAAAGCACAGTGGATTAATTTGGATTTGAACTATTAATATTATCTAATAGAACATCACATGAGGTCAAAGAAGAAAAGGATAGAAGAAGAGAGGAAAGAAGGAAAATTAAAGAAGACTTTAAAATTTGGACAATTGGGAAGACAAACAAAAGACTATAAATTACTAAAGAATTCTAAAAAATTATAAATTTAAGGGATTTGGAGATATAACTATGAGAATGAAGTTTTACTAATAACTGGATTGGTGGGAGTGTTTAAATATTGAGATTGGAATTCTAGAGATATATTGAGTAATTTTTTACTGAATTGTAATAAAATTCAGGTGATACCAGGTGATAATAGAGTGATATGAAGTAATAATTTTGATGCTTAAAGATATGTGTGAAACTAAAAAGAACAATAATGAGAGAAGGGGAGTGCCTAAAGATAAAAAAATGAGTGTGGAGAGCCTGCAACAATTGGGGGAAGAAGAGGAATGAGATATTTGGGAAATAGATCAGAAAGTAGAAGAGGTAATGGAGGGGAAAAATCAAAGTGAGATTCAAGAAAGATGGTGGAGAGAAAGTACTGATAAGTTGGAACCAAGTAAATAATACTTTAAAAGCTTTTTTTTTTAACAAATTTTATTAATTTTTAAAAACATACAAAACATAAATACACAGAAACACAAAACATAAAAGCATAAAAAATATCTTTTCTGAAAGTTGCTTAGTCCCGAGTTAAAACTCTTGATACAGACACAAATTCAAATTCATATTCATTTTATATACCATTCCATATCTTGTTAGCATTTTCAATTTTCTATATAACTTCTCCTCTCTTTTAAATTTTCTCAATTTTATTTTATTTATCTCCTCTCAATTCGAATCATAATATTTATTATTCTTTGTCTGTTCTATTTCCAGCTATCCATTTATCTTTCTTCTTTGAAAAAAACTTCTCCTGTACACTAAATGGAGTATGATGCCTTTATCTCTTTCCCCTATATTTATAATACTTAATATAAAACACATAACTTACATTGGGATTCTGTCTGGTACATTCTAAAATTATACAGTATTATCAAAACCAATACAAATCTATTCATTAATATTAATATTCATTTATGTCTTAAACATTTGGTACATTATTTTTCAGTTAAATCACATACTTTTATGGGAGCACCTATTTTCCATAGTTATTCCCCCCCCCCCCACGTCACATATTATAAATCATTATTTCATTACAATGTTCCCCTTTCTCCTACTTCAAATCTCTCATTTCTCAAAAAGTTTCACTAGAATAACATAGTCTAATCATTAATATTAACAATCATTTATATCTTAAACATTTTACCCATTTCAGTTAAATATCATGCCTTTGTGGGAACACTTATGCTTTCCAAAATTATTTCCCCCCACATCACCTATCTTAAATCATTGTTCTATTACAGTACTCCCCTTCTCTTAACAAAATTTCACTAGATTATACTAAATATTTTATCGCATTTTAAATTACATATTATTTCTAATTTTCTATGGTTATTTCTAAATACAAATATAGAAATGCAATCTTATGTACCTTTCTAGAATCCCTTTTTCAATAAAATTTATCCATTATCTCTAAAAAACTTTTGCTTCTTAACATCTTGCTCCCCACCATTAGGACTTCTCGTCCCTTCCTTTCTTTCTTGTTTCTTCTTCTCCTTGTCCTCTTTAACCCCTTGTCTCTCCGCCTCCCTTTTATTCTGCTTTCCCCCTTTCTGTTGTTTCCTAACATAATGTCCCCTTTTCACCTTATTCTTCTCTTCTTGGGTTGCTTTTCCAGATCTTAAAGTCTTCTTTTCCTTTTTCTCTTTCTTTTTCCCTTTTCCGACCAAAGTTATTTGTTCATCAAAGATGGCTTCTTCTTCGTCCCCATCATTCTGTTGCTCATTCAGCTTTACATAAGTACAAACCGCCATTTCTAAAAATTGAAAAAGAGTGCCAAGGACATCTTTCCCTTCTTGCTTTTCTTTTTCATATTTGTGATATACAAGTTTCAGTCCATCCACAAGTGATGCCATTGTGCAGAGAAAAAGTTTTCCCAAACAACCACCCGAGTGCTTTTAATCAGAAATAGTTCTCAGAAGTTCCAAAATCACCAAACACTCCAAACAGGCTGTTTCTTTTAAATACTTTCTCCTTCTTCACTTTCTCTTTCTGGGGTTAAAGTTTAGTCACAAAATTCCCTTTAAAATATCTCTTTTAGAAGTCTTATTGGTGTTTAGTAACTCTTTAAAAATCTAGGCAATCTTCTCCTTATTTTCAATTGCTCCAATTTTTTCCCCCCCTCTCCCTTCCCACTCACAGCCAAAAAGATTTTTTCCATCCGCTGTCACGTTAGGAAGGAGAGTGAAACGAAAGAAAAAAAACTTTCCCTTTTAGAATGTTTGCAGCTTGTAACTCTTACTAGGAACAATGTATCCTTAGCAGCCTTCAAGATTCAGGGCACTTTCTCTTGCCTTGTCCCAGTTAAAAGCAACTTTCATTACTCTTCCAGCTTTCTCCCTCCTGCACCTGCTTGTCCGGCTGTAGATTTCTTCATGGCTGCCATTACTGACCGCCGCTCGTCCGTCTTGGGAAAAGGGGGTTTTGCCGGCTGGGGAGGGGGTCTGCGACGCCCCCAAACCCCTGTCCGGATCCCCCATGTCTTCAGCTGCCTCTACGGGGCAGCTATATCCCCAGATCCAAACGAATCAGGGGAACCTTGACGGCGAACGCAGCAGGGCTCGCGCAGTATCGCGAATCCCTGCCGCTGCCGAAACCTGCAAACCGGAAGTTCCAATACTTTAAAAGCTTACAACAGAATAGAGGGGGGGGGAAGGAAAACCTCCTCAAGAAAGGGAAAGCCCAGAGAGAGAAAATAAAAATCTCTCTCTCTCAAAAAAAGAGAATGATTTATGGATGGGTGTACAAAAGATGCAGCAAAAAGAGATAAAGGGCAATTCAAAAAGAATATTTAGTGGGCACAAAAACATTATAAAAAATGTAAGTTTCCAAGAGAGAGAAAGAAAAAGATGATTGAGAAGCTAACAGATGATGGAACTCCAAAGAGATCAAGAGATGATGGATAATAACTTCCGGTTTGGGTGTCTTCGGCGACGGACCAAAATCGCGATCATCCATGGTTTTGATCCGTGCTCGCCACTGGAGCGCCCCGAGCTGCCCGGATCTGGGGCTGAAGCCACCCCGTAAAGGTGGTGAAGAAGGGGGAGCCATCAGCAGGGTTGAGGAGAGCCACATCTCTCCTCCTCGGCTGGCCATTACTCCCTTTCCCAAAGGCGGTTGCAGCGGTGGTCAGAAATGGCCATCTCAAAGAAGAACCTGACTGGACAAGATTGTGCAGGAGGAAGTTTAAAGGAGAAAGTTTGACTGACCAGGTTGAATGGAGAACATCTATTTAAGGTACCTGGAACCTGAATTTTAAAGACTAATACTATTCCTAAAAAGATTTTAAGCTGCGAAAGAGAAAGGGAAAGGAAACGGAATTGGCTTTTTTCCCCTCTAACATCAACAGTTTTAACTGACTTGGAACATTAAGAAGAAGAGATTCGAATAAGAAATTGATACTAATCCACTTTGACATTAATAGGCTATTTCTAGCTGAAAATGTGTCAAAGGGATAAAGATTCTTGGATAATTTAAAAACTTTCTTTAAAAAAAGAAAGAAAGCAGCAGAGGGAAAAAGGAAAAAAGAGAGTGGAATCTGGAAAATGGAGGAGACCACCTGGAACTTAAAAAAAATTGATAGTGGAATTTTAACAAGGCTTGCAAAAGATACATTGTAGCTGAAACCGTGTTATAAGATAACAAAGCCCCTGGAAAGAGAAAGTGAGAAAAGAAGCAAGAAACAGTTTTGGATTATTGGATGATTCCTGGAACTTTGGATGGAGGATCCTAATGAAATAAAATAAAATCAATTGGGGGTTGTTTAAAATTTTTTAAATGGCATCACTCCTTGAAGTAATTTTTGTAAAAATTATGAACTTAAAGAACAAAAGTAAAAAAGTAAAAAATGAACTTAAAGAACAAAAAGAAGAAGCACAAGATGGAAGAGGATCTTTTGGCTTCGCATTTCAATTTTTAGAAATGGAGATCTTGAACTATGAAAAACAAGAAACACTGGCAGAACAAGAAGGGCGGGACAACGAAGAAGCCATCTTCAATGACCAAGCAATTTTAAGCGGGGTAAAAAAGGGAAAGGGGGGAAAGGGAGTTAAAAACTTAAGTACTAAAGCAACAACCAAAAAAAAGAGTAATTTGAAAAGTAATCATAATATCAGGAAGAAGCAGAAGGGAGGATCACAGAAGGGAGAATCAGATAGAAAATGAATAAAAAGGGGAGGGAGAAGAAGAGAGGGAAGAGGGAAAGGAAAAGAAGCTACAAAAGACAGAAACAAGATATAGAGGTACAGGAAAAACATACAAGAATTAAAGGTATAAACCTATTTAAAAGACACAGAGACAATGTTTAAAATTTAACTTAAGGAGAGGATTCTGCAAGGGTGCATGGGATAGCATTGTTATATTAGAAATAGAAAAGGGTTAGAAAATATGTTAGATGATTAAAGTGATAGAAAAAATTTCTATTGATGTGTAGTGGAATATTTGTTTGTAAAGAGAATAAGGCTCTCAATTATTTAAAAAGAACATTTAAAAAAACTGAAAAGAAACATGAAAGATTTTTATCAGTTGACAAGATGAACTTGAATAAAAATAATAACTTTTTTGACTACTATTAATAACTATTATTTGGTTTTTTATTTAAAGACAGTAATAAGTAAAATATGAAATATAGATGATTAAAGTGAAAGACAACCGATATTACTAGGTAATGTTTGTTAAAAGCAATAAAAATGTAAAAGATTGTTATTAATACTGTACTTGAATAGAATAATTATTCCATTTACTATTGTTTTACATATGTACACAGATATATATACATATATACTTTTTTCTTTTAAGAATTTAGTGTGTATTTTAAGGGAATGTACCAAGCAGAATTCGATTGAAAATAGGTATGTGTTATAAAATAGAGGTTAGAAAATGAATGGTATAACTGTAAAGATGTAACTTAATTTTTTAAATAAGATTTAAAATTTAAAGATTTAAAGATTTAAATAAGATACAAAGGTGTTACACCCCAGTCTAGTAATTACAGGGGAAAATTTGTTTTATGTGAAAAGATAATATGAAATTGTAAACAGGACAGATGAAAGTATAAAAACATTGATTAGAAAGATTTTAAAAATTAGAAAAAGATATGTAATTGAATTAAGAAAGGAATAAGATAATTTAAAATAAGGCTATAGGAAGTAAAGAAAGGGAAAAGCTATTGAAAACATTGCAAAAATAGTTATAAGATATGGATTAGAATGTATAAGATAAACATGTATTGAGTTTATGTCTGTATGGAGAAGTGATAACCCAGGGTCATGCTGTTAGGGATATACACCCTAGCAGAACCTGCACAGCAGTCAGGCAGGCAGGCAAATATGTGAGATAAACATTGTTGTAGTTTACACTCAGTAAAACAGATACAATGTGCTAGTTAAATACTTTATTCCAGTAAGATTTATAGCATAGTCAAACAGTCCATATATCATACACTAGTTCAGTCCGTCCGGGGATTAATCAGTTGCAAAGTCCAGTGTCGAAAAAGAGGTCGGTAAACTTACAATATCAGTCCAGTAATATATCTCTTCGCAGTAGAGATATGAAGAAGTCAAACCTCTTTTCTTCCTTCAGCAACAGCAGAGAACACGCAGTTATCTAACTATCAATCCATCATTGTCTGCAAGCAATCCAGTAAGCCAGCAATCAATCAAGTTCTCTTGCTCCCTCTTATGGCGATTTACAGCCGCACCCAAAATTACATGCTTTGCAGTTTAAAGTGACACACACTTAAACTCACTATCATAGTTTATATATATTATTTTACCCAAACTACGTTAGGTAACCATGTTATTCCTAACACATGCTGTTCTCAAAAAAAGATATTTTATTTGTATTTGTATGCTTTGTGAAAACTTAAATAAAACTTTTATTTTAAAAAAAGAGATGATGGATAGGGATAAAACACATTAGCAAAATGGAAAAGTAGAAAATATAAACAGTAGCATATATACTAATAGAAAAACAGAATTTACTCTATTTTAAAATAAACTAAGGGTAGAAGGTGGACATTTAGGATTAGGGAATTTAATGGTATTATTAATATTAACAGTGTGTTAAAATATACTGTAAATTTTAAACTTTTAAGGATTAGAAATTGTGGAGAGTGGGAGAAGTAAACCTGGAATCGATTGAATACTGTTAATATTTGGATCAATTAGTAGTGTTGGATATTTGGGATATTGAAAGCAGGGTGGAAAAATGAGTAATTTTTAAAATATCAAATACAAGATAAGGGATAAAAATAATGGCAAAAAGAAATGTTATGTATGCTTAAATGAATTATGGGAAAAATAAGAAAGAATAGAAATAGAAATAGGAGGGGAACAACAATACACATATTTTAATATAACAAGATCTATGCAATAACAAGAGGGAGGTTTAGAAATTGAATGGTGGTAGTATTAGATATGTTTAAATAACATGCAACAATGAAAATGAAATGTAATAACCATGAGTTACAACATTATGTTTATCTGTACTAAATGTATGATACCCAGGTATCATATCACACTTCACGCATTGATAAGTATAAGTAATATAAAATAAAAAACTTGATTTATAAAAATAAATAAATGGAATGTTATGAATATGCATAGAATGCTCTGCAGATTTGTTTTGTTCTTTGCATAGAATGCACTGAATTGTTTTCTTCAGCATTCTGTACTTCTGATGGTCTTGGAAAGAGAATTTCTCTGCATTTTGTAAGAATCAATCTAGCCCAAGACCTCCTTTTCCCACTCTACCTTCAAGTCAGCCAATAAGAATTTACCTGATGTTTCTGGAAATTATTCAGGACTTACAGTGCTTCATACATTGGAATATTATTGGGACAGCAGATTATTACAATATATCATTGGGACACATTGGAATAATTTGTTTCTGCTCTCCTTCTACCCAGGATCCCTCCCAAGAGACTAAATTTGGAGATTCTCCCCAAATGCTTCCAATGTTTTTGGGTACCTTTTAAGAGATGCAAGTTTTTTTCTCCATTTCCATCCCCACCCTTAATTCTTTATTGGACTTGTATAATTGTGAAGATCATCTTTGTGTTGAGAGAATCTAAATTCAGATAAGAAATGAAATCCCTTATAAACAATAGTTATCTACTGTAATTAATCCCTCTTTTAATTAATTGAGGTTTTTTCTTTTGCACAAACCCACAGTGTAAAAATCTCATTGGCAATAAAGCATTTTCTTTGTTTAGTTAATAGTGTTAAACAAAAGAATTCATCTATTTTCTTTTTATTCTTTCCTTTCCAATGTGGATATAGGATGGGTGCAGTGGTGGGATTAAAAAAATGTAACTAACGGTTCTCTGCCCTAATGTCCAGCTGGATAGGCATTGCTGGGTGGGCATGTGACTGGGTGGGCATGGCCAACTCAATATCACTCATGTTGAGGGGCGCCTTGCCTTTACCAGCCTCTCCTCACCATGCCCAGCCCAGTCCTGCCTCAGCCCTCCCTTCCCAGCCACTCCTTGTCATGCCTGGCCTCGCCTCGCCTTACAACCACAATTGAGGCCCAAAATTTATGTTGCTAAGTGAGAAATTTATTAAGTGAATTTTGCTATATTTCATGACTTTACTTGCCACATTTGTTGTTAAGTTAGTAACACGGCTGTTAAATGAACCTGGCCTCCCCAATGACTTTGCTTTTCAGAAAGTTGCAAAAGGGGATTACATAACCCTGGGAGACTAAAACCATCATAAATGTGAGACAGTTGTCAACCATATGAATTTTGATCATGTGATCGTGGGGATGCTGCAATGGTCATAGGGGAAAAATAGTCATAAGTCACTTTTTAAAGTGCTGTTGTAACTTTGAATGGTCACTAAATGAACTGTTGCAATTCAAAGATTACCTGTACAAAAATACAAAAAGCTTCTTTGTTTGCAAAAAGCTGCCCTAAATACCAATCATTAGATTAGATAAGATCAATGACAGTCACAGCCATTATGGAAATCTAAACCATTCTGTCCAAATATCTTCCTTCTCATCAGCAATACCTGCAACCCAGAGTTACAAATCAGGCAGGATGCCAGAGTACCTTGAGGAATTAAAATAGTTAAAATACAGTGATAACTACCAGCAGCCAACTCTTGCTCATAAAGTGAAACCCTTTAGCAGAGAGGTCAGTTAAGCTCTCCAGAAAGTGTGTGGGCATATTTGGGCTACAAAATGCCAAGCTAAAGAGAAAAATTAACAAAGTATATAGAGGACCCAGGTTCAAATTTCAGCCCTCCCAAGCTTGTCATGATCACAATAAAATTAATACATGCCACAGATATCTAAATAAACTTAAAGCCTGATGCCATGTTATGCCTTATTATCATGAGAGAAAACTAAAATGAATTGGAGGGATGATCCATACCCTAGCTCCTATTTTTTTAAAAATCTTACTATCAGTGAGCAATCATGCACCTTGGCTACTCTAAATCAATGCAAGAGACTTCTGTCCCAAAGGTGTGCTTTTTCAAGAAGCAACTAGACTTTCTGGAAACCAAGAAAGTCCAGTTGCCTCTTTTAAAAAAAAAACACCTTCGGGACAACCATGACCTGGATCAGGGGTCACCAACCTTTTGGACCTCAGGGACCACCAAACTCATAATTATAAATCCCAGGGACCACTAACTGGTTCTGTGGGCATGGCCTAATTTGTGGGTGTGGCTTGGTGGTCATGTGACTGGCTGGCCATGGCTTGTATGTAAATATTATAAATATTTATATAAATATAGATTTTTTTTTTTATTAGAAAAGAGCAACTTTTACCCAAAATCAGGCAAAGCAGGCAGGCAGATTGAGTTGCTCACAGAATCATTCAGTGATCTATCTATCTGCCATCAGCTAGCTCAGTCTGTCACATAACATTTTCTTGCCATGAGTCTCACTGAATAAAAGAAACTTCAGTCCTAAGGGAGGTTCGACTGTGCTTAAAAGCAGAGCCGAAGATCTAAAGATGAGCTAGAAAGCAAGAAATCCAACGATTTCCTGCTTTCTAGCTAATCTACCGTGTTTCTCACAAAATAAGGCCGGGCCTTGTTTTTTTTTGACCCCCGAAAAAATGGCTAGGCCGTCTTTTCAGGGGTGACTTAATTTCCCCCCTTGCAACCTCGGGTGGGCAGGTGGCAACAGCTTGGATGTTGACCTCGGCGTTGGTGGGGCACTTCGTATCGGGACACCTTCTGTCACCGTTGCTTTCCCTTCTCCCTTGCTGCCGTAGCATTTAGAGCAATGCTGCGGTGTTTGCCGCAGCCACGTGCGGCCAGCCATGGCTCCTCCCTGCAATCGGAGCCCGGCGGAAGCACTTGGCTTCAGGTGCTCCTGTCACTGCCTTCCCTTTGCCTTCGAAGGTAAAGCCAATTATTTTAAAAACGATGCCCTACTACAACAAAGCCTCCCCTGTCCAAGAGGGCAGCCCAACCCCATGTGGGAGGTGAATCTCCCGGGCCGCAGTGCAGGATCGGCCCACCTTGGGAGAAGCGCCCAGCCGCCATCCCTACCTGGCGCCGGGCAGAGCGCGAAGAGCTTCGCCTGGGGCGCCCAGCGCAGCTGACAGGCAGGCCCTCCTTCCCGGCAGCAGAGCTCTCACCAAGGCAGCGAGCACCTCTCTCGGCAGGTGGCGCTGACTCGGCGGGGCTCAGCTCGGAGGAAGACGTGGCGCAGGCTGTCGCCTTGCCTCCCTGTCCATGGATGGGTGGGCGCTATCACTGCCTCGGGCCGCCTCTCCTGGTGGCCCCTTCGGGTTCGGGCTGGAGGGACTTGGGAAGGAAGCCAAGCTTCGGTCGGCCCGGCTCTTCGCTTGGCAGGCGGGCACGCACCCGTGGCTCCCTTTCCCAGCTCTGCCCAGCCTGCACAGCTCCGGTGTGGTCCTGGTGGGATGAGCGGAGGGCCCGGCAGGGAGGCACTCACTGCCTTGGCGAGAGCTCTGCCGCCGGGAAGGAGGGCCCGTCTGTCAGCTGTGCTGGGTGCCCCAGGCGAAGCTCTTTGCGCTCTGCCCGGCGCCAGGCAGGGATGGCAGCTGGGTGCTTCTCCCGGGGTGGGCCGATCCTGCGCTGCGGTCCCAGAAGATTCGCCTCCCCATGTGGGGTTGGGCTGCCCTCTCGGGCAGGGGAGGCTTTGTTGTAGTAGGGTGTCATTTTTAAAAGAATTGGCTTTACCTTCGAAGGCAAAGGGAAGGTGGCGACAGGAGCGCCTGAAGCCAAGTGTCTCCACAGGGCTCCAGTTGCAGGGAGGAGCCCTGGCTGGCCGCGCATGGCTGCGCCAAATGCTGCAGCGTTGGTCTAAACACTGCGGCAGCAAGGGAGAAGGGAAAGCAACAGTGGCGGAAGGTCTCCCGATACGAAGTGCCCCACCAACGCAGGCAGCACCATGTCCGGGTATGCAACAAAAGTACTTCCTAACGGCAAGCCCCCCGCCATTCCCCCCATTTCACATGTTTAATATAGGCCTTAATTTGGGGGGAAGGGCTTAATTTGATTTTATGCCAATAAAACATGCTGGGCCTTCCTATTGGTGGAGGCCGTATTGTTGGAGAAACACGGTAAATCTCCCGATTCAGCAGAACAGTTGATGGTCAGAAAAAGGAAAAATAGCAATTTAGTAGGCAAGTTTGCTGGGTAAGGAGTGAGTGGGTGGGGAGGGTTCCCACGGGCCATGTGGGCGGGCAGCCTTGTGTTTCTGCACAGCCTGGATTAATTGCTTTGGGGGTTGCTCTGGGGATGAGATTTCTCTGCAGCCCACCAAAATTTTGTCATCGTCCACTGGTTGGTGACCGCTGCTCTATAGCATCATTTTGAGGGTAGGAGTTGAAACAGTTTGGTGACCACTGACCTGGATGACTGAAGAATCCCCAAAGACAAGAGAATCACATGATCTGACAACGTCCCATCCAGGAGAAGCAATCCTTAGACCCATTAAAGATACTAGCTGGTCTCACTCACCTCACAAGATATCCTAAGGAAATCATCCAGATTTAAGAAAAGATCACATGCCCCCAGAAAGGCAGTAAAAAAATCAGACAGAATGCCAAGCTTCCATCCTGCCTCTCAGCCATTGCTTAACTTGATCAGGCAGGCAGCAGCGGTCTGAAAAGATTGCCTCATCACTTCCCATCAGTGGGACCTTCCGAAGTCATTTTTTTGTAACAAAGAACCGAAAGACTAGTCAGATTACTCCATTTAGAGAAGATTATGGATCTAGAGAAGAAAGAGACAACTGCCCCCTCTCACCCTTAATTGGGGATGGAAGAAGCAAGGAGTGGCTGGGAGGGGTTCAGCCATGTTGAAAGTACACCCCAAAAGGACAGTGGCAGAAACCACTAAAAACAACCCTTTCCCTGGAGTCAAGCGCTGGAGCTCAGGCTATAGAAAGTCTGGGTGTACTGCCAAAGGCCATTAACAGCTGTTCCAATGTAACAAGGCTTACCCACAGAAGCAAATTCAGGAAAACACTTAAGCAGGGCAATAAAATAAGCAGGATTAGGCTAGAAACAACACACAGAGGCACACCAGAACACCTTCTTCCTCCTACCCTATCAGAGGTCAGGCAGGAGCCATTCATTGGTCAAGGTCCCAATTGGTAATCCTAACAGGATTGACCCTGTAAAGTGGGGAAAACAAAAGGCTGTTGGGAGGAGATTATTTTCCAATAGTCGGTTTGTCAATTGCTCAAAAAGTTTTCTGGTTCTCTTGAATTGGTGAGAAACAGCGGAATCCCACCATTGAACAGTTGCTGAACAAGTGGCCTTATTACTGTAACTTATGTACAGTAACTAGTGTAATTTATTTAGAGAATTACTTATAATAAAAAAACTAATAGTAGTGGGGAAAATTTTATCAAAAAATTAATCAAAAACTTTACATTGTGGCCATTAAAGGACTAGTTCTACACCATCAGTTGATGAAGGAATACCTTAGGAACTTCATTTGATATATGTAAATTGTAAGAAACTGAGCCAGTGTTTTATTTTAGCAACACATTGGAATCATAATATCTTTAGAGAGGGGGAATGGGAGGTGGGGTTAAGTCAAATGTATCTATACCTGCTAGAATATAGGTAATTTCTCCTTTGTATTTTCTAAATGTTTTCAGATGTTTAGTAGATGTCTGCCTTTGCCCCATAAGTACTCTAAATTTAAATTCGGTATTAGCTGTATTTCTGGCGTAAAGCAGAATGAATTTATCTGGGAATAAATTTTCTGTCTTAATGGAACAATCAAATATTTTTATGTGTAATAATTTAAACATGCCAATCACAGTGGCTATATTGAATCAGACTTTTTCTAATTATGTTATTCCAAACAAGACAATCAGGATATAGGATAAGCACAAATTGAAGTTTTATTCCTAAAAAAGAAATATAGCTAATCAGATGATTGATAGGAAATTCTATTGTGTCTTCATTAAGTCTGGAGTTACATTTATCTATGTGGAAGAATTCAAGTGAAAAATTATCCTGATAGCCTGCCAATCCAACCAGTTGGAAATGGACACCTGATAATTGATTTAGACTAAATAATGACATAATTCCAATATGGAATTTGCTTTTTCTTTGTATAACGGGATAAAAAATCACTGGAATAGCTTCTTCCTGCCATCTCAGGTGATAGATGTATTGTTTTTTCCTTCTTGCAGGATGGAGAGATGTGGTCCTCTATTAACTGTACCATCTGTGCCTGTGTGACAGGCAAGACAGAATGTCGCAAGAAGCAGTGTATTCCGGTCAGCAGCTGCCCTCATGTGAGTGTAACAGTAAATCTTTTAGAAGGATTTGAGCTGTTTACAAATGGTAGGGATTTTGGATAGAAATTTTTGACAGCCTTGATACATGCAGACTAAAGAGCCCTTCAGACAGAAAACAGCTCAGTATAGAGACTAAGTTTGTGATAACTTTTTAAATAGTGAATAGAAAGGTAAGGCGCAGAGCCACTCAGCTCTTAGATTTAATGGAGAACACTCCTAGTATTCTCATTCTTACTTGACTGAAGCCCAGATCCATGTTAGAAAAAACAGTAGGAAATATTGAGACCCAGAATTGCATTCATGTCATGGGGATTATTTGATTCTCAGAGGATTTAGAATTCTCAAAAGGAAGTAAATCACCACAATATCCACAGGGCCAATTTTCTTACCCATGCCGTTTATCAAAATGTCCTGTAGTAATAGTAGGCTTTTTTTTTCTTTTGGCAAGAGCCTACATAGGCTCTGTGGATTCTATATTTTATATTTTGTTTGTTATCCCTTCCTTTGCAACATACATTGCCAAAATACATTTTGAACCTATAAACTTGAAGTGAGCTTCAGATTTATTCAGGGCATGCTGCCCCATGCCTAGCATATGTTTTTATACATGTCTTCTATTGTAACAAATAAACAAAATTTAAATGTGGCTAGTCATATACCAGTGCCAAATGAGGAAAAACATAACCTCTCCCCCAAAATCTTAACTAGTTTTGTTTTTTTTAAGCCCACATACAGAAAAGATACAAACCTAGATTATGGATACAAACCTAGATTATTAAAAAGAAGCAAAGCCAGACTCAAAGATTGCCAAATAGGAAGTGTTTATAAATATTCATGGAGAAAAATGGCACATTTCTAAGGAATTCCTCAATTTATTAATAACACCCACCACACATGTTATCAATAATATATGGCTTTGTTTTACAAGACAAAAGCAGAATCCTATGTCAGCAGGACGGTTCAAGTAACTAGACTTATCAAAGAATAACTTTGCTTGAATTCCAGCCACTTTCTGCTGGGAAAAGGTTTATGCAAACTCGGAGATAAGGCTAACCAATGAAATTAGAAAGTATTCAAATGTATTTCTCACCTCTCTTCTAGAGTAGCTTGTCTACTTAATTCACTTCCTTCTGATTTGATGTTTATTGAATTAAGGGAAAAGGAGTTTTGTCCTTTTGAAGTTTTGGAAGTTTGGCTCGAGACTCAATGATTTAATTGGGGTAACTGCCAGAATTCTGACATCCTGATTAAAAGGATCAGAAGGTGATTTATGACATCGTGTGAACTTTTTTTTTTAATAAAGTTTTATTTGGGTTTTCACACATACAAAATACAAGTAAAACATCTTTTTGAAAATAGCATGGTCCCGGGTTGAACTTCTTTATACAGACACAAAACTCAATTTCATGCTCCTTTTTGTATTCTATTCCATATCTTATACTATTTTACATTTTCTATATAGTTTTTCCCCTCTTTTAATTTTCTCAATTTTATTTTGATTATCTCATCTCAATTCAAATCATTGTTTATACTTTTGTCTGTTCTGTTTCAATTTCATATTATCTTTTCTCATTAAACAAATTTTCTCCTGTAGTTATTAATTGGAGTATGACACCTTTATATCTATTAATTACATCCATTCAACTCTTATTTAAACTTCAATATATACCTTAAGTTTATGACCTTCAATATAATACATAATACATAACTTCCAATCGAATTCTGCTTGGTACATTCTTATAATACACACTATATTCTTTAAAAAAAAGAAAGAAAGAAAGATTGTAAATATATGTAATTATAAACCCTCATTCCAATCCAGTTCAGTTCTATCATTAATAATCATTAAAATCTTAACATCTTTAACACTTCTTTTCAATTAAATATCATACTTCCTTAAAAACACATATAATCTCCATAATTAATTTTTCCCTTATTTCTCTTCACATATGTTTTATAAATCATTAAATATACCTTTTGTTACATTTATTTATTGACAAGCATTCCACTGAATTACGATAGCTATTTTATCAGACATTTTAATCATACATTGTTTCATATTTTCTAAAATTATTTCTGTTTCTAATATAACCATACTATCTTATGTACCTTTGCAGAATCCCTTTTTCCATTAAGTTTTCACCCATTATCTCTAAATAGGCCCTGTTTCTCTATATTTTGCTTCTGTCTTTTAACTTCTTTTCCTTTCTTTCTTCCCTCTCATCTTCTCCCTCCCCTTTTTACCCCCTTGTCTCTCTAGTTCTAATTCTCTCTTTTGTATTTCCCTCTTTTGTTGCTTTCTGATTTTATACTTATTTTTCACTCTATTTTTTTTGGAGTTGTTTTTCCCAATCTTAAACTTTCCATTCTCTTTCCCCCCTTTCCTTTTTTCCCCCCATCTAAGATTACTTCTTCATTAAAGATGGCTTCTTCTTTGTCGCAATCTTCTTGTTCTGCAGGCATTTCTTGTTGTTTCTCATAATTCCAAATCTCCATTTCTAAAAACTGAAATACGAAGCCAAAATAACCTCTCCCTTCTTGTGCATCTTCTTTGTACTTTTTAAGTTCCATTTTCTGTTCTTCTAAAAGTGGAGCCATTTTAAACAGTTTTAAACAACCACCCAATTGATTTTAGTCATTCAAAACAATAACCAAGAATCCAGAAATCATCAAGTGTTCAGATAGTCCCGAGTTATATCTTCTTATTTCTTTTTCGACTTTCTCTTCCTGGGGTTTTTGTTGCAATATTTCAATTAGAATGTATCTTTTGGAAGTCTTCCTGAGATTTTGCTGTAAATTCTTTTTTAATTCCAGGCAGTCTCCTCCCTTCCAGATCCTACCCTTTTATTCTTTTTCTCTCCTTTCCTGTTTTCAAAATCTTTTAATTATCCAGAAATCTTTATTATCCCTTTGACTTTTTATTTTCAGCATTAAATGCCTATTGATGTCAAAGTGGATTTTTTTTCCAATTTCTTGCTTAAGTCTCTTAGCTGTCAGTATAGAAAAGGAGAAAACCAAATCTTTTCCCTTTTCTCTCCCCTTCGCAGCTTAAAAATCTTCTTAGGGAACAAGTTTTTTAATAGTTTCAATTCCAGGGTACCTTATTTGTTGCTTTTGCTGTTTGACCCGATCAACCAAAACTTTCTCTTCTTATCTTCCTCCTGCACATTCTTTTCCAGTCGAGTTCTTCTTTGTGGTGGCCATTTCTGACCACCGCTGCAACCGCCTTCGGGAAAGGGAGTAATGGCTAGCTGGGGAGGAGAGATGCGGCTCTCCTCAACCCTGCAGGCAGTCTCCCCCCTCTTCACCACCTCTATGGGGTGGCTTAGCCCCGAAACCAGCTGGCTCGAGGCGCTCCAGCAGCGAGCACGGATCGAAGCCTCGCAGAGATGAGGTTTCGGTCTGTCACTGAAGAAGCTCAAACCGGAAGTTTTTCATCATGTGAACGTTTTTTTGTTGTGTCCTAAACTCAGAGCAAAAAATATAATGATATGTTTAGACTTCATTCTATGAAGATAGACGTGATATCATTTGTATTTCTATCACATTTCACTGCAAGCATATATACAATACTACATTTTCTCCTGTGAAGGAGATTAGAGTGAAAGTGAAGTCCAAGATAAAATGTGTTTGTGTGCTGTTCTGACTCAAGCAGCTTAACATAATAATAGAGTTGGATAAGACCTTGGAGGTCTTCTAATCCAACCCACTGCTCAAACAAGAAAGGAATGTCAAATTCAAGCCCCATGGGGTGAATCCGGCCTGTGGGGTGCTTAGATCTGGCCTGCGGGGCTGATGTGGAAACAACAAAAGACTGGCCCGCAGTATCTCTGTCCACAAAAATGGAGTTCGGTAGGGCCACATGTGGCCCTCCTGATCTCTGTTTTTGCTGGGAGAGGGTTGCAGGAGGCACAGTCACAGCTGAAAATGGAGCTCAACAATTCGTTTTCACTGGTAGATTGCTTGGGCCACCACAGGTGCCCCCAACACGAGTGACATCGAGTTGGCCACATTCACCCTAGCCACACCCATCCCAGTCCCCCAGGATCAAACACAACCCTGTTGTAGCCCTAAATGAAATCAAATTTGACACTCCTACTCTATATCATTTCAGACAAAATGTCTGAAAGCTCTTTTTAAAAACCTCCAGTTTTGGAGTGTCCACAACTTTTGAAGGCAACCTATTCCACTGATTAATTGTTCTCTCTTCAAGAAACTTGTTCTTAGTTCTATGTTGCTCCTCTCTTCTTTGTGACAGCTCTTCAAATATTGGAATACTGCTATCATATCACCCCTAGTCTTTCTTTTCCTGGATTAGACATACCCAATTCCTGCAACCATTTTTCGTATGTTTTAGCCTCCTGTTCCCTAATCATCTTTGCTGCTCTTCTCTGCACTCTTTCTTAAGCATGATTTGCTCACTTAGACTCATTTTCTGCATTCACACTGTATTCCTGATTGGAAAATTAGAGTGATGAATTGTTCATACCATTTTATCCTGTGACACTAGGAGAGCAGTGCAATTGACCAGTTTATCATATGCCAGCTGCCTTATCAAAACAGGCAATATATGTTTTAAATGACCAGCTGTAAAGTATTTGTAATGAGTGGCCATAGAATATAGTGGAACAAAACTTCTGTCCTTACCACATTTTAATGCTGTATTCATGGACATATTGATTGACATTGTTTCTCAACACTGTTTTAAAATAATATAGTTTACTTGCAAACAGTGTTCCACTGTTAATGAAGCCTTTGTTTGAAGGCACAACTTGAATATTAACTGTCTCAGAACGTTTTCATCAGTTGAGAAACCTCAGTGGAATTATCTTTTTCTTCAATTTTTCCCTCTCTCTACCTCTTTACCATCAGAAGTGTAAATACAGTGGCATGAGCCACTAAAAATAAAAATTGTATTCATTTATCTTTTTGCATATTTTTTTTACTTTAGTACAAATTTATTAAAATGTTGAGGGTTGTTGTTGTTTCAGGAAGGAGATACCATAATGCATTAAAAGCATTACATTGAATTCTTTTCCCATCCCATATTATTTGTCCTTGTTTCATTTAGGGAAAGATCCTCAACCGAAAAGGATGCTGTCCCATTTGCACTGAAAGTGAGTAAGTTCATTTATTTATTGTTTTTTTTCCCAACACTTTTCTTGTCAGCAAAATAAGAATAAATTATTGTGTGTTATTCCTCATTTTTTTCAAGAAAGTAAATAGTTGCAATAGGATTGAGTTTATGAGAAATGTTGAAGAGCAAATAAATACATCAATATAAATCTTGATAATATTGCTATTTATTCCTTACATTTCCTTGTTAATAAAAAACATGAAGCCTATAATGAAAAGCTTAAAATGCTTGGTGTGATTAGAGAGTTCTCCCAGGATAATCTCTATTTATCTTAATATGAAATAAATTCAAATAAAATATAATTGAAATAATATTCAGTGCCATAAAAAAAATTTAAAAACATATACAAATTGCAATGAAATTAATAATAGCATGGAATTTGCTATTGGGAGTTGCTAGGAATTTTGCTGGGAATTTCTAGTCCTGCTATAACAATTTTAAAAGACTTTTTATAAGTAATATTCTTAATGAAAGTCAGGGTAGTCCAGATTTATAGTTGCAAATATAATAAATCTTTATTATAGCATTTAGCTGTTTAATTTTTAAAGTATTAGCCATGAGTTTGAAGTTCTAACTAAAGAACAATTCATATATTAGCCTTAACCCTAACCCTAATCTTTTCATCCTCATCTTTCTGTTTTCTGACACTTGGAAAAATCCTGCCCTGAATTGTCTGCCCTTGAAAGACAAGCTGACTAAGTAAAATGCAATTTCCAATATTCCTATATTCATTTATTCATGCATTAATACATTAATTTGTTCCACAAATTAATTATTAATTTATCTTTCATTGTTATAAAGATTTCCCTGGCAATTGACTTGTAACAGTTGATTTTAATATATATTGTAAATTTAATGGAAGCCATGAGTAAGAATAGAACAAAGTATGTCAGTACTTTTATAAATTGGTTGAGAATTAATGTTAATTGAAGTTCTGTGTGAATATTTTGTATGCCTCAAGAACACATTACATCTGGATACTTTGGAATTCACTTGGACTGCCCAGGTGTTTCGCCCTTCATTTCCCAGTTGTTTTTTTACACAGAAAGCGGCACTGAGTGTCAGGGCTTTCTACCCTGAGACAGGATCATCATTGGAAAGCAGTAATTTTGTTCTTTTCTGTTATGGTATGTGAGATAGTAAATACCATAAAAGAAGTACAAAAATATTTTAGAATTCCTTCCAGTGGATATGATATTTAATATATCCAGTCACCAAACCTAGTCTGCAAGTCCAGAGACAATCAACTGTATGATTTGCTTACATTTCTGGCAGAGAATGCTATCATTCGGCAAATAGACAGAATGCCTTCAGGCCTGAAGCGGGATAGAATAAGCTATAGTTCATTTCAGCAAGTGATTAACTCCCATTTAAATCAACAAGAGTTGAAAGATATTAACTTTGGTGGAAATGTCCTGTTTGAATTGAATTCTATTGAGTTTTTGTGTCTCAGGTTCTCTGCTTGCCTAAGTCCCTCCCAGTTTGGAATAATTTAAAATGAAGTGATGCAGAAAATTATGTGCCTCTGCAGCTAAACAGTGACCCTTATAGCTTGCCAAGATAAGTCTAGATTCAACAGTCAAGTTTTGCCACGACATGCTCGATGGACTAGAGATATATAAACTTTTAGTCCTTCATATTTTCTCCTATAAAATAAATATTTTTCCTTGTTCCTAAATTTCTGTGGGCCAAATATATCTGTAGCAGCCATATTCCATTGCTATTCTTCAGATGTATTAATTAAGCTGTAGGCAAAGTCACTGGGAATTCCAGGGGTTGCAGTTCAAAGTGTATGGAAAACAGAAGCATAGATATGGCAGGTCTGCTGGATGCAGGAGATTTGCAAGGTATGGTTTAAAAAAAAAAGAAAGTCAAGATGGTAATGCAAAAACAGACAGAATTTCAATCACCCATTGCAATTGCCATCTTAACTTCTTTGACCATATCCTTCATATCCCATTGGCTGGATGTTTAACAATGTGGTTTGAGACCATTGTAATTTCTTTTCTATCATGAACCAAAGCACTGTGTGATTATGAGGACACCAAAAGGAGACACTTGACCAACAGCATCAAAATAGTTGATCAATCCTCTGCAACCAATTTAAATATATAATAAAAATACATTTTAAAAGACTTAAACACTAAGCTGATATTATTTTTAAGAAGTTTTATTGAACTAGTTTTGTTTTAATGATTTTTGCTTATCCTTTGTATTCTGATTTTGGTGATCTGGATCAGTTCTGTAGAAGGGATGTTACAAGCTATTTGTTGTTTAATAGATGTTACAATTATGAATGAAGAATTATTTAGGCTGAATCCAATTCAAAGTTAAATATAGAAATTTACATGTACTTTAATGATCTCTTATTTCTTCTCTTGTATTCCCCTTATAATTTAATAAGAATACATTTTCATCCAGGTTGCATCTACCTTGCAGTTAAACTTTTATTTATTTATGGGGCAATTGTGTTTGGCATATCAAATAAATGAGGATTGTGTTTGAGAGACCAAACAAACATCAGAGTTTTTTCTGGTTCCAATCAAATGCTGTTTCCACTGCAGTATCCTTAATTGTTGAAAGTTATATTGGTCTATGGCTATTGTAAATTCCCTGGTTTTTCTTTTTAAGTCTTCTATTTTACACTGCATTAAAATATTATTGGCAGAAGCATTACGGATGAATAATTTTGAAAATATTGAGCAAGTACCAGAATATAAGAACTAAATAACAATCATTATTACACTTCTAATATCTATAACCAAAATCTCAACAATGAGGCTGTGTATTAACCAGGGGTGGGATTCAGTTTTTTAAACAACCAGTTCTCTGGGTGTGGCTTAGTTGGTGGGTGTGGCTTTGTGCTCATGTGACTGGGTGGGTATGGCCAACTTGACATCACTCATGTCAAGGGGCACTTCTCCTCGCCTAGCCTCTCATGACAGCGGGGATGCTGCAAGGGTCGTAAGTGTGAAAAATGGTCATAAGTCACTTTTTTCAGTGCCATTGTAACTTTGAATGGTCACTAAATGAACTGTTGTAAGTCAAGGATTGCCTGTATAAAAATACAAAAAGCTTCTTTGCTTGAAAAAAAACTGCCCTAAATACCAATCATTAGATTAAAAATACCTGCAAGCCAGAGTTACAAATCAGGCAGGGTGCCAGAGCACCTTGAGGAATGAAAATAGTTAAAATGCAGTGATAACTATCAAGCAGTTACCTCTTGCTCATAAAGTGAAACCCTTTAGCAGAGAGATCATTTAAGCTTTCGAGAAAAAGCACACCCAGGAAAAGCAATCCTTAGATCCATTTGCACCACTTAAAGATACCAGCTGGTCTCACTCACCTCACAAGATATCCTAAGGAAATCATCCAGATTTAAGGAAAGGTCACATGCCCCCCAGAAAGGCAGTGAAAAAAATCAGTGCCAAGCTTGCATCCTGCCTCTTGGAAGTATACCCCAAAAGGACAGTGCCAGATAGTACTAAAGCAGTGAGGAAGACCCCCTCCCCAGATAGAAAAAGAAACCATGGAGCAGGAAAAAATTCAAACAATACAAATAATTAAATCACAATAGTAGCTGTTGCTTGTTGAAGCTGAATAGGGAAAATTATCCCATCAATAAACACAGGATTAAATGTCACCAAGCACAGAATTAACCTTCACCAAAAACCAGTTTTAGACCAAAACTCAGAAAGGATATGTAAACTCATGTTTTAATGTCAATCTTTCTAGCTAGCCAAGTAGTCTGGCTGAATGTCACTCATCTTGGTTCCCTGTCACTAAAAGCTCTGCTTCATTATTCAATTATTTCTTCAAAGGGCTGATTATCCAGGGAAGTATTTCCTCCTAACAGCAGTGTAAAAATCTTAAAATGGGTGTTGATAGAATTACCTGAGAACGCCCTTTCTGTATATGCTGCAAGAGAGTCCAGGAATGGGATATGACTTCTCCTACTGACGTCATAGAGCTGAGTCTGCCACTATAAAACTATCAACCTTGGCTGCTTGTCATCTTTTAGGCAAAGATTCTTGACAGACATAATGTATCTCTGGAAGATAAACAAATAAACAACAACAAAACAAACCCCCCCCAGATGAACTAGGGTGGGGCTGGACTCTCTTGCAGGGTATATAGAAAGGGCATTCTCAGGTAATTCTACCAACACCCATTCTCATACATGCTGCTAAGAGAGTCCAGGAATGGGACATACCAAAGCCTGCATGCCCATGGGAGGGTCAACGTCTGGGTAGGTCACTCCGACTGTGGTACCACCTTCGACTGTGGTACCACCCTCCTTCAAAATGAGGCGTCCGCTGAAGCAAAGGAGTCCAACATATAATGATGTATAAACGGTGATGGAGATGCCCAGGTAGCAACCCTGCAAATCTCCTCCAGCGAAGCCTGAGAAGACCAGGCAGCCGAAGTAGCCGCACTCCTAGTGGAGTGAGCTGTGATGTTCATAGGAACTGGCAGGGACAAAGCTTGGTATGCCTTGGAGATGCAAGTCCAAATCCACCTCCCAATCGTAGTAGGAGCCATTTTGGTCCCCAATGAGGTGGGATGAAATGACACAAATATGGCCTCCGATCTCCGAAATTCAGCCATCCTCTTGATGTAGATCTTGAGGGCCTGCCTTACATCCAACTTATGCCACCTGTGCTCCAACTCATGTTGTGGTCCGAGGCAGAAATTTGGCAAAACAACCTCTTGCGCCTGGTGAAACCAGGAGTTTATCTTGGGAACAAATGTGGGATCTAACCTCAATACTACCCTGTTCTCATGGAACACACTGGAGAGGGCCGCTAACTCCAATACCCTCCTGGCCGAAATGATGGCCACCAAAAACACCACCTTAAAGGTCACGAGTTGGAGAGACACTGATTTAAGGGGTTCAAAGGGAGGACCCGTAAGGGCATGTAGAACTTTAGGGAGATCCCACATGGGAAATCTGTGAACCACAGGAGGACGGTTAGCTGCCCCCCATAGAAACCTGCATACAGAGGGATGATGAGATAAGGAATCAAAATCCTCTCAGGACAAAACAGAGGAAAGAGCCACCACTTGGCAGTGAAGTGTATTAGGGGTGAGGCCTTTATTGAGCCTGTCCTGGAAAAACATTAGCACCTCCGCAACAGATGCTGAGGAAGGCACAATTGCCGACTTAGCTGCCCAGGAACAGAAGACTTTCCAGGTAGTATTGTAGATGTGCGAGGTGGAAGGCTTGTGGGAGGCCTGAACGGTGTTGATCAGCAACCATTCAGCAAAATTGGTCTCTCTCATAGGTTGCCACTCAAGCACCAAGTGGCTAACTGGAACCACTGAGGGTCCAGGTGGATCAAGGGCCCCTGCTGCAAGGAGATTCTGTCATCCGGGATCCTCCATGACCAGGCTACAGATAGATTCACCAGATCTGCGAACTAGGGTCTCCTGGCCCAATGGGTGGTCAGGAGGATCAGCTCTGCCTTCTCCTCCAACAACTTCTGGATTATAGTTGGAATTACCGGAACAGGGGGAAAGACATAAAGGAGACCTGGAGGCCAGCAACTCCGAAGTGCGTTGGTCCCTTCCGCTCCCTGGGTCGGAAACCTGGTGAAGAATCTGCTTACCTGAGCATTGAGGGGAGTGGTGAAAAGGTCCACAGCCAGGGTACCGAACCTGTGGGACAAGTCCAGAAACAATGAAGGATGGAGGCTCCATTCCAAATGATCTACCTGGGACCGACTCAACCAGTCTGCCTGGACATTGTCGACCCCGATATGTGATCCACCCTGATGGACAGAAGATGTCTCTCTGTCCATCTCCCCAGGAGTTCTGCCTCCCTCATGAGGGCCCTGGACCTTGTCCCCCCCATCTGTTGATATGGGCCTTTGCGGCCACGTAGTCCGTCATGACTAGAATGTGGCGACCCACCACCCTATGTTGGCAATGCTTCAGGGCCAAGAAGATGGCCCTGAGTTCGAGCCAATTTATGGGGCAGGCTCTGTCTCCCTGAGACCAGCTGCCTTGAGCTATCTCGCCCTCTAGATGGGCTCCCCAGCTTTGAAGACTGGTGCAGGAAGTGAGCAGGACCCTGTCCGGCTCCTTGAAGGGGAGGCCCTGCCAAACTGCCTGGGATTGCCACTACCTGAAGGAATGAAGGACCTGTGGTGGAACTGGCACTCTGATGGATGAGGGGCTGCTGCCTGCCCATTGAAATGGCAGCAGGAAGCATTGGAGCACACGGGCATGAAGACGGGCCCACGGGAACATGCCAATGCAGGAGATCATCTTCCCCAGGAGCTGAGACAGGAAAGACAGGCACGGTGCACTGGCATCAGATCTGGAGAACAAGGGTGTTGAGGCTTTCTCTGCGGTCTGAGGAGAGAAAAACTTGGTAGCGGGAAGTATTGATGATCACCCAGAGATACAACAGCTGGGTTGTAGGGGAGGGGTGGCTTTTCTTCAGGTTGATCGAGAAGCTGTGGTTGCGCAGGCACTGCAGCATGATGCAAAGGTCTCAATGGGCCAATCCAACCGACTGCGACTGGATCAGCACTGGATCCTCACAGGAATAAACCTCAGTGAAGCCGCTAGAGCTGCCAGCACCTTTGTAAAGACCCTGGATGCCGATGAAAGACCAAAGGGAAGGGCCTGGTACTGGCAATGGACAACAGTGGTAACAGAAATGGAGAAACTGGCGGTGATGAGGCCAGATAGGAATATGGAGGTAAGCCTCCGTGAGATCAGTGGAGGAAAGGAGATTGCCCTCTTGAATGCTCTCTAGAATGGAATGCAGAGTTTGCATTTTAAAGCGCCTGTATGGAATAAATTTGTTTAGGAATTTTAGGTCAAGGATGGCCCTCTACCCCCCAGAGGCCTTCGGGATCATGAAGAGGCAAGAGTAGAAATTCAGTCCTTGTTGTTCCATCAGAACTGGCTCAATGGCCCAAATTTTGACCAGATGTTGAATGGCTGATTCCACAAGGGCCCATCTAGAGCTGTCCCTCGACATAGGGCATAGAACGAAAAATTGTGGGGGTGGAGATAGAAATTCAAGCTGTAGGCCAAACCTCACTGTTTTAAGTACCCAGGCATCTGATGTTGACTCCTCCCATCTAGAGATGAAAAAGGCCAAATGGCCTCTGATGGGGGGGGGCAATAGGGTCTTTACTTTGCGCATCGGAATGACCGACCTCCTCCCCCTTGAAAGGGCCGTTTACCAGGTGCCTGTTGTTGCCTGCCTGAAGCCTCAGGACATTGTTCTTGGCATTGCGGGAAAAATCTCTGGCCTCTGGAGAATTGCACTGTGGATTCAGACCTGAAGGACGGAGACTGATAGTACAGACTAGGATGATTCTGATCTCTTTCCCATCGTAGAGAGAATCTTATGCTTATACTTGGTTTCAACCAAGTAAGGCTCCAGTGTGTTGCTGAACAGCTTATCTCCAGAGCAGGGGGCCGACGCCAACTTCCATTTATGACACACATCCGACTGCCAATTCTGCAGCCAAAGGAGCCATCTGGCCACTACAGAGGAAGCCTGGAGGCGAACTTGGCAAAGTTCAAGGTCGTATCTGCCATAAATTCCACAGCAGCAATTATCTTGTTAAGATCCTGATGCACCCTGAAATCAATGGCTGGGAGCCTCTCTTGTAGTTGCTGGAGCCAGTGTAATGAAGATCTCATGAAAAATGAGGCTGCTGTAGATGCCCTGATAGTTCACGCAGCAGCCTGGTAGGTGCGCTTGAGGGTTTGATCAGACCTCCTATCTTCTGTCTTCAGCACATCCTCAGGTTCAGTGGGCATGCCCAATGAGGAGAATGAAGCAACCACTGAGGTTCTGGGGCCACTTCCTCTGGTGTCAGTTGTGCCATAACCAAGGATTTGTGCAAGAGAGGTTTGAAGAGAGAAAGTTTGAAAACCCCAGTAGAGGAAGGTTGATCAGCTCTGAACTCTTCCTCCTCAAACATATTGTGATCCACTATTTCACCATCCTCCTCAGAGTGTGAGAAATGACTGTGATCAGAAGGATTAGTATAATCTCCTTCCTCCTCTTCCCCCCCCCAATCTGAATGAGCTGATTGCTGACTAGGGTAACTTCTATAAGATGAAGAGACCCCTGGGATAAGGAAGAAAACAAGGACTGCCCCCTTGAGGGCAAATTAGTTGATTAAATCCCTCAGCTATGCCCTGTCTGATGGCAACAGCCACCATATCCTTGATATCTTCAAGCCTGTGCCCTGAGGGAGGGTCTGGTGGGTGAATTCCAGCAGCTGTGGAAGTATTTGTAGCTTCAGGCCTAGGCCTGTGACTCCTTGGACTAAGTGACCTATGGGAAAAGATGGACCTGGGCCCCAGGCTGCTTGTCTGGAAGAAGGGCCTATCCTACTCAAATCCTGTGGCATAAGCTCCTCCTCCACCCTCTCAGACCAAGCTAAAAGGTGACTAGCAGAGGTGGAAGCCATTTCTCCCCCTCTTGCAGACATATCAGGGCAAACCTGCAGTTCCCCAGTTTAGGAGGCCTGTTGCATCTGATCTCTCATCTGTGCCAAGGTCTTCTCAAACTGCTTTTCTAAAGCAGAATGTCTTCTCTTCTCAGCCCTAAGCTCTGATTTGGAAGTCTTTTTTGGAGCTAGGGCTTTGGCCTTGAACTTAGCAGCCATTTCTCTGTTAGTAGAATGTCCCTTCTGTCTTCTCTTTTTTCTAGCAGAGGCTTGAGAATCAAGAGGTTCTTCTGGCCCTTAGAGCCTGCCTGTGTGGCTTCCATTTCCATCATGCAAACAGGGCAGGCACAAGAGGCGCTGTGAGTTTCCCCATGTTAAGTGCAGCCTGTGTTAGGGATAACATTGTTTTACCCTAACTGTTTTGGGTAAAGATAATAAAATGATGAATCATGGTTTGTCAGATAAAGTGTATGTGACTTTAAGCTAAAGGAATGTAATTAAGAGTGCAGCTGTAAAAGTACTATATAAGCAGCAAGGCACTCTCTGGCTCTTACTGGCTGGCTTATTGAAGACTGCGTTCTTGCTGGATCGGGGAGGAGAAGAAGTGTTGGATTACTTTGAAGATATTTCTCAACGGAGAGAAGATAAGTTTTGGACAGATTTATTATATGTGTACTGACACTGGCTATTTGACATGGACTTTGCAATTAGAGTATCCTCGACAAGACTTGACTGAATTTGGTATATGACTAATGGACTGTTTATAATGACTATGCTATAATTCTTAAATGGAATAAATTATATTTTTGATAGCACAAGCGTATCTGTATTTTTACTGCGTGTTAACGAGAAGGCTTATCTCACACATTTACCTGTCTTCCTATCTGACTTTGCTGCACGTTCTGTTTGGTTTGTTTTCCTTAACACCTGTTGGGGAATCCAGGCTTAACAGCCTGTAGCAAGGGCCAAATGAGCCTTGAAGCTGTGAGGCCTGATCCACAAACCTTTCCTGAAGAGACAAGGTGGCCACCCAGTCTCCCAAAATGGCCGCCTACCATGTGCGGCAGCCCAGAAACAGTCTTGTCACCTTCCCAGCTCAATAAGGAAGGTGATAGCATGCAGGCCCCAAGCTACCTTGCACTGGCTGAAACAGCTGCGAAGCAGCGATAACAAGCCCTGGAGTCAGCTGTAAAGTGGGGAGATAAGCAGCAGTGCAACAACACGATCCGACCTTCGGGCTGTGTGGGAGGCTCTTTAGAATGTTCCCTGTAGTCACAGCCCCTTAATGAGGCAGCGCCAAAGCCTTGACGCCACCAGAGGTCAGGTTCCCGCCCTCCTGAAGCTTTGCTCGAACCGGAGTCCCAGGAGCAGCAGCAAACCACAAAGGCAAAGAAAACACTCCTTCAAACACTTTAAAACTCTTTCCAACTCATTTTAAGCTCAGACAATCTTCCGGAGACAAAGCTCTAAGTCAAGAGCTGAGTCAAAAAGATGACGAGCAGCCAAGGCTGATTGTTTTCATAGTGGCAGACTCAGCTCTATCACTTCAGTAGGAGGAGTCATATCCCATTCCTGGACTCTCTTAGCAGTGTGTATGAGAATAACCCTTCCCCTTTAAGAAAGTCAAGCCTCAGAAGCTCCCGAGACAGGAAGTCTAGGCGTACTGGCAAGAATGTAATAAGGGTGAAAAAAAAAACAAAAGGAGATTGCTTCTAACTACCGGTTCTTCGAACTGCTTAGAAAGTTAACAAGGGGTTCTATAGAACTGGACAGAGCCAGTAGAATCCTACCCCAGGGAAATAGAACAAGTCAAGTAGTACTTTCAGCCCAGATATAGAACAAGTCAAGTAGTACTTTTACTCTACCGTTTACTTGTCAGAAATGCTTGATATGTGGGTCTCAGGAAGCAGCCCACTGTGATCTGGCTGGAGATCAGTATCCACCCCATAGAACTGGCAGAATAGGGGACTGTTATGATTCAGGAAGGTCTGATCTTTCACCTGACTTCTTGGTGAGGTTGACTCTGGTTACTTATTGAACACTAGTCAAAAGAGAAGGTTCTCCCTCTGCTTTCATTATAGTTAGGGAACTAGTAACAGGAGTGGGATTCTATCACTTCGTACCTATTCAGTAGAACTGGTTTTTAACATGCTAAGCAATTCAGAGAACCGGTTGTTAGAAGAAATTACTGGCCTAATCCTGTAAGGAAGGCAGGAAGGAAACATTCTGGTGTTCCTTACAGAAACTGCCTCTCTGTTAACCCTTATTACATTCTTGGCAGGACTAGACTTCCTGTCTCAGGAACTTCTCTGAAGTTTTTTTCCCCTCCTTTGCTGGTATTTTGCTTGTGTGGAGTGACCATTCGAAGTTACAATGGCACTGAAAAAAAGTGACTTATGACCATTTTTCACACTTACAACTGTTGCAGCATCCCCACAGTCATGAGAGGCCAGGCGAGGAGATGCGTGCATCGATGTGAGTAATGTTGAGTTGACCACACCCAGCCAGTAACATGACCACCAAGCCACGTCCACCCAGTCACATGACCACCAAGCCACGCCCACCAACTAAGCCATGCCCACATAACCGGTTGTTAAAAAATTGAATCCCACCCCTGACTAGTAACCCCCAAAATACAAACATGTCCTGTAACTACTCTTAAAATAAGCAGTGCATTTGCTCACTTAAATGCTCATGACTTGTACTTGCATTCTAATGGGTCATCCACAGCATAATTGCTTCTGTGTTATGTTGCAATACACAATAGCATCAGACCTGACATAAGGAAGATTTAGCTTAATTCTCCATTTAGGCAGGGAAGATAACCTTCTTTAGAGAATGTTCCAATAAACCTTGAGTTAGTTATTGAAATATTACCCAATATTGAGTGAGTCTTCCTTGATTGGGTGATTGTGGGTGCAATATTGAGTGAATCTTCCTTGATAAGGTGATTGTGGGTACAAATTAGTGGGAAAAACTTCACACAAATGTGTAAAGTTCTTGCAACAAGGATAAAGGTACAGAATATAAAGAATACATTATTATTAGGAGTGACATTATTAAGAGTACATTATTATTAGACATTCCTAACAATATCAAGGCATATCTACCTATAGCCTTTAAGAAGAATATTTTTCACTTCAACTAAATCCTCTAACAATAGTGAAATTTGACAGCAAATCTCACTATGACACTGAGCCAACTATGCTCAACAAATTCACTACCAAATTAAATTGTATAAATTAAAAAGAACAGCCTTTCCCCCTCCCTTTCTACACACACCCAGGCCAATTCCTTTTGCCCCTCCCCATTGTAGGGCTTTGGAGTAGGATCAGCTCTTATGTACCCATGGGGGGAAAAAATCTGCTGGACTCTTATTATCAGGACCCCCACTATATATTAAAAGGTATTTCAAGATCTTGTCTTCATTCTCAAATAAACCAGTAGCTTGAGCATTTGAGATAAGTTCCAGGAAGTTCAGTAGAACATATTCTTGCTATAGAAATTACACATTAAAGAAACATATGATTTTATGGATTGTTTTTATAATTTATCTGTCCCCCAATGCATACTTGTAAAGTACAGAAGCCAGTTTGTTAGCCCTACAATGGGGAGGGGCAAAAGGAATTGGCCTGGGTGTGTGTAGAAAGGGAGGGGGAAAGGCTGTTCTTTTTAATTTATGCAATTTAATTTGGTAGTGATGCCAAATGAGGACCGTTCCAGATGTTTCATGGAAGTAAATCCATATTTCTCATTGAATGTAGATTTGAAAAAGATGAACAGCTAACATAGCTTTTCAGATAAATGTACCAGGATGGTTTTGATGCTTCATACATTATTTGTTTAGGTGTCTCCTGTACTTAGAAATATAAGCTATGAAGTTTTCCTTCATGTTGGAAGTTCCTTTGTATCCATCTAATATTTACCTTTCCAAATACTGAAATTGATTTTTATGCTGTTTTTGTTTCTCACTCACCTGCAGAGCCTGGAGTTTGCACTGTATTTGGAGACCCCCACTACAATACTTTTGATGGGCGGACATTTAACTTTCAGGGAACATGTCAGTATATTTTGACAAAAGATTGCACTTCCACCACCTCACCTTTCCAGGTGCTGGTAAAGAATGATGCCCGAAGGACTCACTCTTTTTCCTGGACAAAATCTGTAGACCTTATGCTAGGCAGCAGCACTATCAGCCTCCATCAGCATCTCACAGTGAAGTGGAATAGGACTCGCATTTCTCTACCATATGAGACAACACATTTTCACATTGACTTGGAAGGATATCTGTTGAAAGTGACAACTAAAGCAGGTGGGAGTATAATATGTGGTACTAAATTCTCCATGATATCACCACAATGATATATAAATTAAGTTTCTACATTCTGCAATAAGGTCATCTTGATTTATTAAAAATGATGGAAATTCTAGTTTTCCATTACCACATTTTTCCCAATATGGGACCCTATAGATTTATGGGATTATTAGCTGCTAGAGTTATCCTGCAATAGAGAATAGCTAACATCAAAAATCCAATAAAAACAATAAGTAAAGACTAAAAAAAATAAGAATGTTTCATTTTAGGGTCTTGGTAAAACAAAACAGATTAACAAGAATCCTGGTATTTGATGGGTTTTTAAATATATTTATTTGGCATAAAGCAGCTCTGAAAATTTATTTATTTATTTATTTTTCAAACATGTACAAGATATCAAGTATAGGTATGAACATAAACATAAACAAAGAAGTAAGTACAGATAAATGGGGACAGTAAGATAGGGGTGGTAGGCACGCTGGTGCACTTATGCACGACCCCTTTAAGGACCTCTTAAGAATGGGGTGAGGTCCACAGTGGACAGTTTGAGGTTGAAGCTGTGAGGGATTAAGGCTGCAACAACGGAGTTGGGTAGGGTGTTCCAGGCGTTGACCACTCTGTTGCTGAAGTCGTATTTTTTGCAATTGAGTTTGGAGCTGTGTACCTTGAGTTTGTAACAGTTGTTTGCCCATGTATTATTGTGATTGAAGCTGAAGATATCATTGACTGGCAAGATGTTATAGCAGACAATTTTGTGAACGATGCTTAGATCGGACCACAGGCAGGAAGTTCCAGATTGTCCAAGCCCAAAATTTCAAGCCTGGAGACAGAGGGAATACTATAGTGAGTAGAGGAGTATAGTACTCCTCTTGAGAAATACCTTTGAACCCACTCAATCATGTTAATGTCCGATATACAGTGTGGGTCTTAGCTGTGATTCTGTGAATCCTAGGTAAGAAATTGCAAACAGATAGGTTTGTATTCTTTTTTATTTTTATTGTTCCTAGTACAGTAACCGGCAAGCACAGTTAAACTGAACAAAGTTAGCACTGAAATCAATCATCTTTCAGTGTAATTTATCCCTTCACTCCACCCACCTAATCGCTGTCTATCTCCGCCCTGCACTCGTGTCCCAATTACCCTATTAACACTATAATTCTATGGTCTACATTGCATACTAACTAAGCCACGATTCCCAACTACCCCTTACTCTTCCCGTTCCTGCAGTTGGTCTCTCTTGATTTATTTACCCACCCTGCCAAAAACTGTCTTTATGAATTTATTAGTATGATGTTCCTCTTCGTTAATGCTGCATTGCTGATTATGGGTATGTAATGAAGTGTTTGTATTCCCCCCTCATCCATCTAAACTAGTCAGCGTGCAGACATTATCTGGTAGGAATGTTTGTTTTTGTTTCATCTCCTTCAAGCCCTTAATCTTCCAATGCTGTCGAGCGAGTTGTTTCACAAAGCCCGACTGGCAGTCCCCTCTACCACTGGCCTCCCTGGAAATGAAACAGAGGGGATTAATATCTTATAATTTCATTAGCGTTGTTATGTTTCCATTTCTTTATGTGGATTTTTTCTATGAAACCGTTGACATAATCGTGGAGCATGGACGTCATTGCTATTAACCCACGATGCTTCCGCAGTGGGATACCCCTTCCCTTTTATCAAATATTGTAACTTTCCCCTATTCTTTCGGGAATTTAATACTTCCTCTACCTCATATTGATCATCTTTTATTGGACCAGGAAGTGTTTGTGTATATATACATTTTAATAAACTGCAATGAAATACAGGATGTATTCTTTTATATCGTGATGATAGTTTCAATTGTACAGTCACCGGATTAATTACCTTTACAATTGGGAATGGTCCAATATATTTTGGCCCTAATTTCTTACAAGGAAGACCCAGATTTATATATTTAGTGGACAGATATATGAGATCTCCAATGTGGAAAGATTTTTGTTCATTTGTCAAATTGTTTTTTACATGCAATGAAGGCATCACGTAAGGCTTCTCTTACATATTTCCATGATTGTTGTATTTGTTCATACCATTGCTTCTGCGTTACTGGTGTCTCTGTACTATGTGGCAATTCTGGAATTGGTATTAACTCACTTCCATATAGTATTTGAAATGGGGTATATCCTGTGCTGCTGTGTATAGCATTATTATAAGCGAACTCTGCAAATGGTAATAATTCAGACCAATCGTTTTGTTGATATGATACATAACACCTTAGATATTGTTCTATGGCTGCATTGGCTCGCTCTGCAGCGCCGTTCGTACTCGGGTGGTAAGTGGTACTTAACCCCTGCTGTGAGCCTATCGTTTTCACAAACTCTCTCCAGAATCTGGCTGTAAATTGTACCCCTCTGTCTGAAATAATACGTCTTGGTACACCATGTAAGTGATATATATGTTTTAGAAACAAACCAACTAATTTCTTTGCAGAGGGTACACCTTTACATGGAATGAAATGTACCTGTTTTGAGAACAGATCTATTACGGTCCATATTACGGTGAACCCATGACTACAAGGTAAATCTACAATGAAGTCCATGGCAATATCCTGCCATGGTTTAACTGGATCAGACACTTTTTGCAATAGTCCTAAAGGTTTTCCAGGACAAGCCTTACTACTAGCACATACTTTACATTTTCTAACATAGCGTTCAATATCTCCCCTCATACCTGACCACCAAAATTGTCTCTTAACTAAATGTAATGTTTTAAGGTAACCGTAATGACCAGTTTGTTTGTTATCATGGCACCTTTTAAGTACTAGTTCATGTAAGGTAATTGGTATATATAATTTCGTTCCTTTCCAAGCTATTCCATCAGTGATAATACATTGTGTTTTATTTTTCTGTAACCAGGGATCTTTTTCTAAAGCTTTTGGTAAGTCATCTATTACTTTATATTTTAATGTTTGTATAGTATCTTTACCCTGTATAATAGGTTGTATCAGAGTTTCTCTTTTACTATCATATTGTGGAAGTCGAGATAATGCATCAGCTAGAAAAATTTTCCCTGCAGGTACATATTTCAAAACAAAATTAAACCTCTGAAAATAAAGTGCCCATCTAACTTGTTTGGGGGATAGCTTGCGAGGGGTTTGTAGAGCTTCCACATTTTTATGGTTGGTCCAGACCTCAAATTGTTCTTTTGAACCCTCCAGGAATTGTTGCCAGGTTAACAGTGCCCGTCTTACAACAAATGCCTCTTTCTCCCAGATTGCCCAGTTTCTTTAAATTATACTAAATTTACGTGAGGTGTATCCACATGGTTGCAATATACCATTATCGTTCTTTTGTAATAAAACAGCCCCTATTGCCACATCACTGGCATCTGCCTGAATGATGAATGATAATTCTGGGTTTGGATGTTTTAGCCCTGGTGCTTGAACAAACATCTATTTAAGGGCATCAAACGCCTGTTGACATTCCTCTGTCAATAGTATAGCTTGTCCGGGTTTGCGGTTTTTTTCTGTTTGTTGTTTGTTTTTAGCAAATACGTTAAAGGGAGAGCTATCAAAGCAAAGGAGGGAATGAACTGCCGGTAAAAATTGGCAAAACCCAAAAAACTTTGTAACTGTTTTTGGGTTGTTGGTGCTTTCCAATCTAAAACCGTTTTTACCTTGATGGGGTCCATTTGCAATCCCTCTGCAGATATTCTATATCCTAAATAATCCAACTGAGACCGATGAAATTCACATTTAGACAACTTTACAAATAATTGGGCATGTAACAATTTTTCCAAGACTTGTCTTACCAAACGTACATGTTCATCCATTGTTTCAGTATAGATTAATATATCATCCAGATATACCAAAACACCTTTGTATAAATGCTCATGCAAAACACTGTTAATCAATTGCATAAAAACAGCAGGAACTCCCTGTAACCCGAATGGCATAACCCTAAACTGATAGCTGCCTAATGGACAGTTAAATATAGTTTTCCATTCATCACCTGCTCGGATTCTCACCCTGTAATATGCTTCCCGAAGATCTAATTTTGTAAATATTTTCCCATGAGCTAATGTTGATAACAGATCTTTAATTAAGGGTAATGGATACAACGGTTCTTTGCATACAGCATTCAGACCCCGGAAATCTACACATAATCTTAATCCTCCATCTTTTCTCTCTCTAAATAATACTGGAGCTGCTATATGTGCTCTACCTGGTCTAATAAACCCCCTCGCCAAATTAGTGTCTATGTATTTTCTCATTTCATCCATTTCTTGTGGGGTCATGGAATACATTCGTGGCTTTGGTAATTTAACACCAGGAAGCAACTCAATGGCACAGTCGGTTGGTCTACGGGGCGGTAATCGGTCACTTCCAGTTTCATTAAAAACCTCGGCTAAATCATGGTATTCCAATGGATAGCCTGGATTTATAATGTGAGGCATTAAACCAGCTGTTGTTTCACTAGGCGGCTCAGGACCTTCTATTAATCTGATTTTTCTGAACCCCCCTTCCCATAAAATAGTGGGTCCCCACTTATCCAGCCATGCCAACTCAAGAATTACCGACTCAGTCATTTGGTGTACTACAACAAATGAAATGTTTTCCCAATGAGCCCCCATTTTCATTTTCACTGACTCAGTACAATACACAGCTGGTTTTCTGCCTAATATGGATCCATCTACTTGTTCAAATTTTATAGGAGTTTTTAACCAGATCAGTTTTAACCGGATCCTCTATTGTCTCATCTTCTTCACTTTCTACGTTTTGCACCAAAACCTTTCATGTGGTAGGCATAGTTTTCATCTAATCTTATTTTAGACTCCACAGTTGAATCCGTCTGCCCTACCCCACTGGAACGTTCAGGTGTTCGTTTATGTCTATCTCCAACTCTGTTTTCTTCTTGAACCTGTTGTTTCATTCATCTCCTGGAACTCGATAAAGGAGGTATCAGACATTCAGCCACGCGATGCCCCAGTTGATTACATCTATAGCACCGAAATGTGCCCCTACCAAACGGTACTTTACTGGGTGGACTTGGATGAAGAGATGGAATATTAGGTCATACAATGGGCCGGACTTGTGGACTGCTGTCCTTTCTCTCTTTCAATCTACATAGTCTCAAATCTAATTCCACCACAGCACAGTACCAGTCCTGCAGTTTAGGTGGCAAGCCTCTATATAAGCAAGCTTGTTCCAATGCATAATCTAAACCTTCCCTAAACAGATGTATTAACAATCTTTCTGGACAGGTGGGAACTTTTTCAGCAGCTCATCAACACTCCTGTACATATTCCACTGCTGGTCAACCCTGCTGTTTTATCGCTAATAGGTCTTCCTCCACCTGTTGTAACTTCGAATCATTGTCAAACCTCTGTTTTAATGCTTCCAGGAATAATCCCACATCCGACAGCACAGGAGATTGTACATGATGTAAATCGGCAGCCCATTCCCCTGCTTCTCCATCAAGTAAGCTGGTTAGGGCTACTATCAACGCCCATTGGGATGGATAGTATTTGCCATTAGGTCAACATAATGTATCACCTGCGCAATGAAAACAGCTACTCTATTGGGATCTCCACTAAAAGTTGCTTGCAATTGAGGAGGTCCCCAACGGCCTTGCGGATTCCATAACATTCTACTAATGTCCCGTTGGTCCTCCCCATGGCCCCAGTCTGTTATAGAGTCAGAGGTTCTCCTTCCCGGCATACCTTTTTGACCAGGCGGTGCAGAAACAGTATCCAAAAACCTCTTTGAGTGCAATTCCTGTCTTTCTAATGGTTTCATAGCTTCCAACCCCAGAGTTACAGGACTAGAACTTCTTAAAGGTTTACCCACTAATGTACTGTGCTTCATATACTGACCCACTTCCTTAGACAAAGGATCCATAGAAGCTTCCTGAACAGACAGTTCTCCAAATTGCAAATGTAATATATCTAATGTAGTACTACCTGGAGGCATTCTATCATCAGTCCCTGGCCATCTCCTCACCCTCCAGTCCTCCGTTGCCACACCCCTTCCATAAGTAGTCCGTTGTCTTCTCCAATCCTCTACACTTTGTTCTGCCAATTCAGGTGGCTCACTCAAACGTACAGACTTTCTGGTCTTTGCCCTTTACCACAGGCTGAGCTAATGCATGGGATGGAGGACCCAGAGCCTTTTCCTCCTCTGTTTCCTTTTTCCTTTCTTCAACATCCACATCAACCTCCTCCGTGTTTCTGCCATTGGCAACTCTGGCTCCAACCCTTCAGCCATCTCACGAAGTCCAATAGCAGTTTAACAATAAACAAGTGAGCGCTAACCTTCTTTTAGCCGTGGTTCTGTGAATCCTAGGTAAGAAATTGCAAACAGATAGGTTTGTATTCTTTTTTCTTTTTCTTTTTATTGTTCCTAGTACAGTAACTGACAAGCACAGTTAAACTGAACAAGGTTAGCACTGAAATCAATCATCCCTTCACTCCACCCACCTAATCGCTGTCTATCTCCACCCTGCACGTGTCCCAATTACCCTATTAACACTATAATTCTATGGTCTATATTGCATACTAACTAAGCCATGATTCCCTACTACCCCTTACTCTTCCCGTTCCTGCAGTTGGTCTCTCTTGATTTATTTACCCACCCTGCCAAAAGCTGTCTTTATGAATTTATTAGTATGATGTTCCTCTTCGTTAATGCTGCATTGCTGATTGTGGGTATGTAATGAAGTGTTTGTATTCCCCCCTCATCAATCTAAACTAGTCAGCGTGCAGACGTCATCTGGTAGGAATGTTTGTTTTTGTTTCATTTCCTTCAAGCCCTTAATCTTCCAGTGCTGTTGAACGAGTTGTTTCACAAAGCCCGACAGGGGGCTCTAGGTGGACAAGCTGTATTCGAGAATTGGTCTGGAAAAGGTTTTGTATGCCCTAATTAGCAATTCAATGTTACCGGAGAAGAAGCATCAAAAAATAAGGTTAACAACTCTTAATGTCTTTTTGGCAGTGCTGTTACAGTGAGCTCTGGGACTTAGGTTGTTTGAGATGAGTACTCCTAGGTACTTGACAGAGTGAGGGTTGTCTATGAGATCATTTCCGTCCAACATATTTGGTGTTCTGATTTTTATTGCCAATATGTAGGACAGAGCATTTATTAGTTGAAAATTGGAGTTGCCAATGACACGACCATACTGACACATAGTCAAGGTCACTTTGTAAGGCAGCAGCATTGTCAGTGGTATTAAATAATTTTACGTCATCGGCGAAGAGGACGCAGCTGCTTTTAATATGATCACATAGGTCGTTGATGTGAAGCAGAAAGAGTGTGGGTCCTAAAACGCTGCCTTGAGGGACACTGCTGTTAACTGGTGCTGGATTTCATAGGGCTGTTCCTATTTTGACTATTTGTTACCTGTTTGATAGGAATGCGGCTATCCACTTGTGCAGGGATCCATATTTGCCATAAGAACGTAGTTTCAACTGTAGTTTGTTGTGCGCCACTGAATCAAAGGCTTTGCAGAAGTCTATGTAAATTGTTTCTATTGTTTTACCCTGGTCAAGATCTGTGGTCCAAATGTTTCTGCAGTGTAGGAGTTGCAGATTATAGGACAATTTTTCCTGAAACCAAACTGCTTGTTAGAAAGCATG
Source organism: Notechis scutatus (assembly GCF_049901735.1). Classification (NCBI taxonomy): domain Eukaryota; kingdom Metazoa; phylum Chordata; class Lepidosauria; order Squamata; family Elapidae; genus Notechis; species Notechis scutatus. Next base: position 65,030,707 of record NC_142025.1, read on the forward strand.
TTGTTTGTTTCTAAGTAGAGGGTGATGGATTCGTTAATAATTGATTCCATGACTTTACAGATGATGCAACACAGTGAGATTGGTCTGTAATTTTCTACAAGACTAGGGTCTCCCTTTTTAAAAATAGGTATGACTGTGGCTAATGACCATAAGTCAGGCAGGGATCTGGTTCTGAAAGATACCTCATAGATTGTGCATAGAGGTTTGGCTAGGGCAGTGGCAAGCTTTTTCAAGAAGTTTGTAACAGTTTTTAAAATTAGCTATGTAGCCAGTTTTGTTTTCTTGCCAAAAAGATTTTTTGGGGGATTGTAATTTTCTTATTGTTATGGGTAATTTGGGGGGGGGGTGTTTTTTATTTCAGCTTTAGGGATTATTTTTGGAATGTATGACTCTATTGACTTTGAGCAAAAAAGTGTTATATTGGTCTTTGCAGTATTCAAGAGATGTGAGGTCGGCAGCTATGAGATCATAGTTGGCTTTTTTTTAAATTATAATTTGGACTCACATCATTAAGATCCTCTTTGCAGGGACACAAGTTGAGACAAAAATCAATCATACTGTGATCACTGTTGGAAAAAGATTGTTTAACTTGTAGGCCATAAATTGAGTTAAGCTATTGCAGAAGATGAAATCTAAGCAATTGTTGAGCCTAGTGTTGTTCGTTACTAACTGCTCCAGCCCCAGAGTCATAACAGCATTGTACAGGGTTGCATCAGGGATGGGATTCTACCAGTTCGCACCTATTTGCTAGAACCAGTTGTTAACATTCTAAGCAATTCGGAGAACTGGTTGTTACAAGAAATTACTGGCCTAATCCTGTAAGAAAGGCAGGAAGGAAACATTCTGGTGTTGCTTACATAAACTGCCTCTCCGTTAACCCTTATTGCATTCTTGGCAGGACTAGACTTCCTGTCTCAGGAACTTCTCTGGAGTTTTTTTTCCCCTCCTTTGCTGGAACTTTGCTTGTGTGGAGTGGCCATTCAAAGTTACAATGACACTGAAAAAAGTGACTTAAGGCCGTTTTTCACACTTACAACTGTTGCAGCATCCCCACAGTCATGAGAGGCCAGGCGATGAGATGCATGCCTCAATGTGAGTGATATTGAGTTGGCCACCAAGCCAGGCCCACCAACTAAGCCACGCCTACATAACCAGTTGTTAAAATTTTTGAATCCCACCCCTGGGTTGCATGTATAGGTTCGGTTGTACATTTGTTTAGGGTTCAATTAATAAGAGGCAAATTGAGGTCACCAAAAAAGATAAAAGGATGCGGGCAGGAAACTGCCCATGTTAGTAGTGCAATTAACTTGTTCATATGACCAAGGTCATAATCAGGGGCTTTATAACATAGCAAGAAACGAACTGTGGTATTTAAGGACAGTTCGCAGATAGTGATCTCAAGAAGAGGAAGCTCCTGTGTAACATTAATCTTTTTCAGACCTAGGGACTTTTTATAGAAAATAGCAACACCATCCCTTCTACGGTTTTCACAGCCAGACCAGAAAACTTGATAGTCACTTATTGTAATAGAGGAGTCTGGAAAGGATACATTCAACCATGTCTCTCAGAGAAAAATGAGGTTGAATAGGGCCTCATTTAGAAGCAGGAGGAATTCTGTTCCAGTCCAGATAAGATTGCATTGGGATGCTTCAGTTCACATTTGATCACATCTTTGACAAGGATGGAGATGTCACTCACAGGATTAGTAGTTTCCTGCAGGGGGAGTTGGGTTGGAATAGGAGTTCAGGATATTGGTGCTTCGCTTTTCTGTGTTTTTTCTTTTTCTTCAAGGGATGCTAATCACGCTTCTGTGGTGTCCACCCATTCTAGTAAAACAATAATTTTTTCCAGTCTGGGCTTGCATGATGGGCAGAATAGTGGAAATGTAAACCGAGAGCTTTTAAGTGAAGCTGATTGCAGGAACTGGGCTACGCCTTTTGTTAACCCCAAGCACTTGTGGTGAGCATACTTGTCACACAGGGAGCACTTCATGCTACTCTCATCCTCCTCGAATGCTTCTGTACAGATGAAGCATATGCAGGAGTTGTATGGCTCATCAGCAGTGATCTCCATCTTTTTGGGTGGGGGTTTGGCAATAGAGTGTTTGCCTGGCATGGTAAGATTGTTGTGGAGGCACTGGTATGGTTGGTGAGGAAGGATTTTTTTTCTTGTCTGTGGCTGAGGTCTCTCAGGTCTCTTTCATTACTTTCCTTTCAGGCCTCTTTCTCTACCTTCCCTCTTGGGCCTCTTTTGCTACTTTCCTCAAAAGCCTCTTGGCTTGTAAAATGTAGCTAAAAACAAATTTGTAGCCTTGCTATATGTGTTCATGTAAAAAGTCAGATATGGATTAGAAATGGGTCAAAAGTGAATTAAAAATGTAAAAGGAAAAGGAAAAACCTGTTTACTTATGGAAGTGTTACAGCCATTGCTGCCTGTCCACCATCTTGGATTTCAATAATTTTCAATAACGTTATAAGTAAGCAGATAAAGAACTGAACCCCAGTTGAACCAGTTTGATTTAGTGGCTAAAGCACCAGACTAAGAAGCAGGAGACCTTTTTCCTGGATTTTTTTTGTTTATCTTTTGTGTTTTCTAGTCCGTTTCCACATTTACCAAATCCTTCTTCAAGATGACGGAAGAGTTAGCAATCCAAGACAGATGGAGAGAAATACACTCAAAAAACAAACAATATACATTTTACTCAAATAGACATTTGTCCTGGACCAGGATTGACATGATGTGGATATTATCAACAGACTTAATTCCTAACATACAAAAAATAAGTATTGAAACAAGCACCTGGGCAGATCATAGTACAATTAATATGGAAGGGACAAAAAAAGACATCAAGATGGACAATGAACAACTCAATATTAAGAGAAAAGGAATATATTAAATATATGGAAAAAGAATTGAAATTCTTTTTTGATGAAAATAGAAAAGAAGAGACTTCATTACAAAATGTATGGGACATAGCAAAAGCTTACATTAGAGCAGTGGTTCCCAAAGTGGGTGGTACCGCCCCCCAGGGGGCGGTAGGATGCCTTAGGGGGGTGGTAAGAGGCAAGGGGGCCAGCAGGGGGGTGCTAAGACATGGCAGGGAGTGTTCGAGGTGCCGGCCCCGCAGGCTCACTGACTGCCGGCCACGCAGCCCATTGACTGTTTCATCGCTTTGTAGCTGGCGCCTCAAATGCGGAACCTGCGTGCAGTGAGCCTTGCCACGTCTGGGGGGGAGAGAGGTGGGAGGTAGTGGAAAGAGGGCGCCTTAAGCTTGCAGGCTGCCCTCTCCGGTGGAAGTGGTGGAGGCACGCCAGAAGGCCCGAAAGCAAAACCCTCCCAAGGCGCGCAGTGAAAGGGATAGGTGGTCCGGTGTTAGGGCCCCCTTCCCCGGAGGAGAACAAGGGAGTGCGCAGCGCCCGCCCAGCTTCCACCTCTCCAGCCAGCCGGGCTTGCGCACAGAATGTGGGTGGGTGCAGCTGCGGCTCTCCAAGGCACATGGCTCGGTTCGGTTCAGCTCTACGTGGCCGTCCCGGACCTAGAACCTAGCCTCCCTCTGCAGCCCGGTTCTTCCGACTGAGCCCTGCGCTTGCTTGCTTGCTTGCTTGCTTAGTTTCCAAGCAATCATTCCCTCCGCCTCCACTGGTCTGGGCTGCTTCCACACACCTTCCTCCTCCTGGGTGGGCATAAAGATGGGCAGAATGCTTCACTGAAGTTGGGACTCACTGAGCGTGTGCTCCTTGCTTGGCCTGATGGAAGTGGACCTTGGATTGAAGCAAAGAGTGTGAGGTCGGCTGCATCGCTGCCCCGGGGAGGTTGGCATTGCAAAATTGGATGCCAAAGGGGGCTGGAGAAGGGGCAGAGGGGCAGCTGCAGGGGGCTGGAGAAGGGGCAGAGGGGCAGCTGCATTAAGGAGCAGGAAGATCTTAGCCATGGTTTATTCATTGACTAAGCTGGAATCAAACAGCATGCTAAACTCTAAACCAGAATGGCTGGATTGATATATTCAGCCCGTGTTTCTCAACCTTGGCAACTTGTGTGGACTTCAATTCCCACCTTGGCTTTCCCAAAGTGCCACCGCTGTCGCATTCTTTCTGTCTGTCTGTCTGTCTGTCTGTCTGTCTGTCCGTACATACATACATACATACATACATACATACATACATACATACATACAAAAGGTCTGCCTGTCTGTCTGCCTACCTTTCTGTCTACCTACCATGTTTCTCACAAAATAAGGCCAGGCCTTTTTTTTTTTTTTGAGTCCCAAAAAAATGGCTAGGACGTCTTTTCGGGGGTGAATTAATTCCTCCCCATGCACCAGCGCCATCTCCAACAACAGCGTCTGAGCCGCTCCCACTTTTCCCCCATCCCCATAACAACAGGAATAAAAACATTTTGAGGTACCTCGGAGTGCCATGCGCTGTGTTTTGGTTTAATCCTGAGTGGCTGGGTGGGCGTGAGAAGAGCCGAGTGAGCGTCTCTGCTGCTGCTACCCTTGGTGCTCCAGCCTCAGGCTCTGCAAGTTTGCAAAAGTCCCAGTGCGTAGCTCGTTCCTGCATTCCAAGCGCCCAGGCCGAGCTGCAGCTGTCCCTCTCTCGCCAGCGCTATCTCCAATAACAGCGGCAGCAGCGGCAGGAACCGTGGAAGTTACGAAGGTGGCTCCCCCACCTGAGAAGTGCCTAAATTCTTCCAAGGTTCCCGCCGCTGCTGCCGCTGTTAGAATCTAATCAGAGATGCTTTGCCGATTCTAGTGCAATGACCTGCTCCAGCAGGGTTAGAAGGGAGTGTGTCACATGTATGTGTGTGCATGGCTGTCAAAACTCCAAAAACGGGTCAAGTATCTCTGGGGAGGCCAGTCATAAATTAGAACACTTGCTAAACAACCAGCCATTAAGTGAGGACCACTTGTATTTGGTTTGCCAGTCACCTGGCCATGCCCACCCAGTCACATGCCCACCAAATCACACCTACCCCGACATGTGACCAGCAAGCCATGCCCAGCCAGCAAGCCATGCCAGCCAGTCACGTGACCAGCAAGCCACGCCCACCCAGTCACATGACCAGCAAGTCATGCCCACCAGTCACGTGACCAGCAAGCTACACCCTCAAATTAGGCCACACCCACAGAAATTTGAATCCCACCCCTGGGTGGAGGGCACCGAGGATGAATTTGTAACACCAAGGGGTCGGTGGACTGAAAAAGTTTGGGAACCACTGATATACAGGAAAGAGAAATAGAAAAGACAAGCACTAAAAACACCAGAAGGATATAAAAAAACTGGAGAAGCAACTTCAAAGGAATCCACAAAGAAAGGACATACAAAATAAGATGAATCTAAGAAAACACAAAATGGAAATAATAGATAAAGAACTAGCATAAAAAATAAAAATCATTTTTTTTTTTGAAAATGCAAACAAACCAGGAAAGTGGCTAGCATACAGATTGAAGAAAGAGAAGGAAAAAAACAGATTCCCTCAACTAACAGTTGATAAAGGTAACCTTTGCTATAGAAAGGAAGAGAAAAGAGAAATATTCCCAAAATACTATGGGGAAGTATATGAACAAGAACAAGTGGGAGAAGGAGAAATCAAAGAATGCTTTAAAAAAGTAGAACTACCTAAAGTACCAGAAGAAATTAAAACAATGCTAGAAGAAAGAATTACAATGATGGAATTAACAGAAGCAATTAAAAGACAAAACAATGGAAAAGACCCAGGGCCGGATGGTCTACCATCAGAACCTTGCAGGATGAAAACCTTGCAGGATTCACTGAGCAACACATTGTTAGAAGTGGTAAATGAAGTACTGATAGAGACAAAAATACCCAACTCGTGGATGGAAGTTTACGTCACTCTTATACCGAAAGAAGACACCGATTTACAACAAATTAAAAACTATAGACCAATATCATTGTTGAACTCAAGCTATAAAATATTTGCTTCAATAATGGCAGAAAGGTTAAAGAGATCCTTAAACCAATTTATACACCCAGACCAAAATAGCTTTTTACCTAAAAGACAAATAAAAGACAATATGAGAATAATTCTGAACACTTTGGAATATTATGAAGCACACTCAGAAAAACAGATGGCATTGATATTCTTGGATGTGCAAAAGGCCTTTGACAATGTGAACTGGCAGTCTATGTTGGCACAAATGGAAGAAATGGACTTTGGGGAAAGGTTTATTAAATGATTAAGACAATATACTACAAACAATATGCAAAGGTGATGGTAAACGGAGATTTGACTGGAAAAATTAACATTAAGAAGGGAACAAGGCAAGGGTGTCCCCTTGTCATCATTACTATTTGTATTAACTTTAGTGTTAAATAGAAATATTAGGAAAGATAAGGAGATAAAAGGGATGGAAATAAGAAAAGAATATAAATTACAGGAATTTGCTGATGATTTGGTTATAGTGTGTGTGTGTGTGTGTGTGTGTGTGTGTGTGTGTGTGTATCTTTGGTTATTCGGGTTTCTCTCAGCGTAAAATTGGAAGTATTTTGGCGACGTTTCAACAAAATGTCGCCAAAATACTTCCAATTTTATGCGGGAGAAAACCCAAATAACCAAAGATCCACATACAAATACCCACGAAAACCTCATATGGAAAAGTGACAGGGCTGAAAATAAATAAAGGGAAAACTAAGTTTTTGGTAAAAAAAGTATGACAGAAAAGCAGAAAAGAGAGTTAATGGAGAGATTAGATATTCAGATCACAACGAAAGTAAAATATTTGTGGATTCAGTGGAATCCAGATGTGGAACGATCAAGGAAGATAACTATTATAAACTGAAACAACAAATCAAGACAGATTTGGAAAAATGGGGGAATATGCTGTTATCCCTAACAGGAAGAATAGCAACAATTAAGATGAATATACTACTGAAACTGTTGTATCTGTTTCAAACAATTCCGATAAAATTGGAGAAAAAATATTTTGATGTTAACAGAATAAATATTGAAATATATATGGCAAGGGAAAAAAGCAAGAATTAATCTTAAAATTAATCTGCTGCAGGATGCAAGAATTAGAGAAGGGTTTGGGTTGCCCAACTAGAATTATATTATCGGGCTGCAGTACTAACATGGATGAAAGAATGGATTACTTTAAGAAATGCAAGGTTATTGATGTTGCAGGGGCATGATTTGCAGTTGGGTTGGCACACCTTTTTATGGTATGGAAGAAGTAAAATATATGGTTACTTTCAAAGACATTTTATTAGAAATGTTCTATTGTTAATATGGGGAAAAAACTAAAGAACAACATTATTTGAAAATCCAGTCTGGTTATCGACAACGGAAGCACTTACACACCTAAATGTTTGTAAAATGGGAACTATTGTTAGATATAAGGATATTCTGAATGAAAAGGGTGAGCTCAAAACAAAACAAGAATTGAATGAACAAAGAATTGATATGAATTGATACTCATACATGCAAATACAATCAAGGTATGAAAAAGATGTTAAAACTGAAGGTATTTATAAGGAGTTGACAGAGTTGGATAAAATATTAACAGGAACGGAAGATAAGCTAATTTAAAAAATGTATTGTTACCTAGTAGGTGTTAAATTCGAAGAAGAGCAAGTAAAGGAAACAATGATAGCATGGGTGAAAAAAATTGGGTATACCATAGAATTAGATAAATGGCAGAAGCTATGGGAAAGAAATTATAAACTAACAGTATCAACAGCATACAAAGAAAATCTGTATAAGATGTTTTATAGATGGCACTTTGCACCAGCAAAACTTGCAAAGATGTTTAAAGATAAATCAGCAAAATGCTGGAAGTGCCACCATACACCCGGATCATATTACTATATGTGGTGGACACGTGTAGAAGCTAAAAGATATTGGACAAAAATACACACATGGTTGGAAAAAATGATAAAGCAACACACAGATTTGAAACCTGAAATATTTTTATTAGGGATGGTACCTGAAGCAAAGAAAAAACATATTTGATTATTCATGTATTAACAGCAACTAGGATTGTACTTGCTCAGAACTGAAAAAGCGATAAAATTCCAGCAGAAGGAAAAGTGATTGAGAAAATATTTCAATGTACAGAGATGAATAAATTAACATTAGTATTTTTTTTAAAAAGAAGAAACTGAATACTATAAGATATGGAATACATTTTACCAATGATTGGAAAATAAAACAAGTTAAAACTGAGCAGATGAATATATAGAGAAATAAGTGAATATTGATATAGAGCTGATTTATAAAGGAAATGTGATAATTGTTATATTGGTAATAAAAATTCTAAATTACAATTATTAGCACAAGATATATGTACCCAGTAGACACACTGTTTAAAGAAAAGATGGATTTATTGTAAATAAAAAATAAAAAAACTTTTGGGAAAAAAAAGAAAATAGAATAGAATAGAATAGAATAGAATAGAATAGAATAGAATAGAATAGAATAGAATTCTTTATTGACCAAGTGTGATTGGACACACAAGGAATTTGTCTTGGTGCAAATGCTCTCAGTGTACATAAAAGAAAAGATACATTTGTCAAGAGTCAAGTATCATAAGGTACAACACTTATTAATAGTCATAGGTCACAATAAGCAATCAAATCATACTAGGAAACACTCAATATATATTGTAAGGATACAAGCGAAAAAGTTACAATCATACAGTCACAAGTGGGAGGGGATGGGTGATAAGGAGTGATGAGAAAATTAATAGTAATAGTAGTGCAGACTTTGTAAATAGTTGGACAGTGTTGAGGGAATTATTTGTTTAGCAGAGTGATGGTGTTCTGGAAAAAACTGTCCTTGTGTCTAGTTGTTCTGGTGTGCAGTGCTCTATAGCAATGGTCACCAACTGGTGGGCCAAAGCCCACTGGTGGTCCGTGAGAAAATTTTGGTGGGCCGCAGAGAAATGTCCCCCTAAGCACCCCAAAGCAATTAATCTAGGCTGCACCCTGGTTTATGGCCCGCCCACCCGCTGGCTCCCACCCTTCAGCCAAGCGCAAGCCTGCAGCCCTCACCGGCCAGGACAAAGTAATGGTGCTGTTGCAGCAAGAGGGGGCTGGCGGCACAGGCGGACTGAAGCGGCAAGGGAGATGGCCAGAAGGTGCAAGAGCGGCGCACTACTTGCATTTGCGCAGCACTCCTGCACCTTCCAGTTGCCTCTCCTGGCCTGAGCCCTTCCTCTATGGCCACGGGCTGTAGGGACAGCCCAGGGCAAGAAAAGTAAAAAAAGAAAAGCTGGTGGTGGTGGAAGGGGGTGGAGTGAGCAAGTCTGTGCTCACCATCCAGTTCAGAGGTCCAGAATGGGGCATCGGCATCAGTTTTCTCGTCCCTGTCGATGCTCTGCTCTGCTGCCCCCCCAAGTCCCCAGCCATTGCTGCCCAGGGAAAGCACAGGAAAAGCAAGCAGAAATATAACTCTCACTGGGGCAAAAGAGTTCAGATTGAGGAAGACACAGGCAAGAGAAGACGGAAGCTGCCCCTTTGAAAAGTGCCGCTTTCGGTTGCCTGTGCCTTCCGATCTCTGCTCTTCCCCCCCCCCCAGCAAGAGCTGTTTCTGCTCACTCTCTTTTCCTGGGGGGGCAGCAGAGACATCAGGGCTGCTCTCCCCACTCAGCAAGCCAGGCCTGGAGGAATGTGAAGAATTGCAGGCAAGTGCCGGAGGAAGGTATGTTGGAAATGCCAACACATGTTTCCAGCACATTCTGCTCAGTCCCAAAGTAGGACTGAGTGGTGGGAAGGGAGCAGGGGAAAGGGTAGGAGGGAAGGAGAAGCCTGGCTGGCTTTCCTTTGGCATGGGGCGGTGGTGGTGGGGAAAGAGACAAAATGCACAGACCAAAAGAGCGCCGAGGAAGACGGGCTCCTAATAACCAGCCTGTTCGTTCAGGCGAGAGCTCCAGCTTTTCTGGGCTCGACACTCCCCCTCGGCCTCCACACAGGGAGGGATCCTTCTCTGCTTGGAAGCAGGGCGGGGAGAAACCTGGAGCTTAGCCTCAGGGAATCTTCAGGAATCCTCTTCTTATGTGGAGGCTGCCTGGTTATTAGGCACTTTCAGCCCGGCCCTCCTTCCCACCCCCAACTCCAGGCAGCCACTCCTGGAAAAGGAGGGAGAGGTTTCTTCTGACTTGGAGGAGATATGAGATGGCTCTGTTTTTCTTCCGTTTGAGGGGGAGGAGGTTCCTCCCCATCCAGATCTTCTCAGCTTCCAGGCACCATGTGGCTTCTTAAATCCTCCCTCTTCCCCCCCAAAGGATGAGACCTTTTCCCTTCACTCTGCCCCACAGTTATGATTAAGCACTTACGATTTTGTTATAATTAAATAAGCATTTTTTATATATAATAAAAATTAATTTTAATATTAAATTTAAATTTAATATAAAAAATTAAAATTTTATATTAAATATATTATTTTTAAAAAAATCATATTAGTGGTCCTCAGGATTTAAAAGTATGAGTTTGGTGGTCCCTGAGGTTGGAAAGGTTGGTAACCCTTGCTCTATAGAGGGGCCGCCAACCTTTTGGACCTCAGGGACCACCAAACTCATAATTTTAAATCCCAGGGACCACTAACCAGTTCTGTGGGTGTGGCCTAATTTGTGGGTGTGGCTTTGTGGTCATGTGACTGGCTGGGCATGGCTTGTATGTAAATATTATAAATATTTATATAAATATTGAATTTTTTATTAAAAAAAGCAACTTTTACCCAAAATCAGGCAGAGCAGGCAGGCAGATTGAATTGCTCACAGAATCACAGAGATCTATCTATCTGCCATCGGTTAGCTCAGTCTGTCACATAAAATTTGCTAGCAAATTAACTCAGAACACACCATGTATGTAAATATTGTTTTTTTTTATAAAAAAAAGAGCAACTTTTACTCAAAATCAGGCAAAGCAGGCAGGCAGATTGAGTTGCTCACAGAATCATTCAGTGATCTATTTATCGGCTATCTCAGTCAGTCACATAATTTTTGCTTGCCATGAGTCTGCACTTCAGTCCATGAGTCTGCACTTCAGTCCTAAGGAAGGTTCGGCTGTGCTTAAAAGCAGAGCCGAAGATCTAAAGATGAGCTAGAAAGCAAGAAATCCAACCATTTCCTGCTTCCTAGCTAATCTAAATCTCCCAGCACAGCAGAACAGCTGATGGTCGGAAAAAGGTAAAATAGCAATTTAGTAGGCAACTTTGCTGGGTAAGGAGTGAGTGGGCGGGGAGGGTTCCCACGGGCCATGTGGGCAGCGCAGCCTTGTGTTTCTGCGCAGCCTGGATTAATTGCTTGGGGGGTGCTCTGAGGGGTGAGATTTCTCTGCAGCCCACCAAAATTTTCTTGCAGACCACCAGTGGGCCGTGGCCCACCAGTTGGTGACCATTGCTCTATAGCATCATTTTGAGGGTAGGAATTGAAACAGGTTTGTAAATATTTTCACAGCCCCCTTTTTGACTCGTGCAGTATACAGGTCCTCAATTGAAGGAGGTTGGTAGTAATTGTTTTTTCTGCAGTCCTAATTATCCTCTGAAGTCTGTGTCTGTACTGTTGGGTTGCAGAACCAAACCAGACAGTTATAGAGGTGCAGATGACAGACTCAATAATTCTTCTGTTGAACTGTATCAGCAACTCCTTGGGCAGTTTGAGGTTTCTGAGTTGGTGCAGAAAGAACATTCTTTGTTGTGTTTTTTTGATGATGTTTTTGATGTTAAGTGTCCATTTTAGGTCATGATAGAACCTAGAAATTTGAAGGTCTCTACTGTTGATACTGTGTTTTCCAGTATTGTAAAAGGTGGTAGTATGGGAGGGTTTTTTCTAAAGTCTACCACCATTTCTACGGTTTTGAGTGTGTTCAGTTCCAGATTGTTCTGGGTACACCATGAGGCAAGTTGTACAACCTCCTGTCTATATGCAGATTTGTTGTTTTCTCGAATGAGACCAATCACTATTGTATCATCTGCAAACTTCAGTATTTTAACAGATGGATTGTTTGAGATGCAGTCATTGGTCTATAGGGAGAAGAGAAGTGGAGAAAGCACAGAGCTTTGCGGGGGGGGGGGATCCTGTGCTAATTGTACAGGTTTCAGATGTGATTCTACCTAGCTTCACCTGCTGCTTCCTGTCTGTTAAGAAAGCAGGAGACTATGATTTCAAGTCCTGCCTTAAGCCATGAAAGCCAACTGAGTGCTTTTGGGCCAGTCCCTCTCTCTCTCAACTCAACCCACCTCCTAAGGTTAAAAAATGCAGAGTTGAATTTGATAAATAATTAAACAAAAATAGTAAGGGAGAAGTCCATCTTTAAGATAATTCAACATGATCTATAAAACATGTTTTGTGCTGAACACGGATAATTGAACTCACTTTATTTTTCATTCTTGTCTTGGAATATAAATACATCAGAGTTGTGAAGCACTTGCCAGATTAGGTACATGGCTGATTGACTAAATTTAGCTTAGTAAATCAAAAGCTCTAGAGATTAGTATATGGATTATTCAATTTTTTTAGGCTACCTACACCTAAGAATATATAATACTTCCTAATTGAAACTTCTTATAAGCTATGAATAGAATAATCCTTGAGTGAGCAGAGTGGATGAGCTGATGACTGATTATTATCAAAATCTGATACCTGATACCAAATATCATTTTTATTAACTGCCTAAACCTTAACTGGTTTTATATTTAATATTTTAAAAACACATTAAAATACATATCTACAACTGCTTCTATTTTCACTATTAGTAGGATACAGAATAACAAAAGTTTAGTTTAGGTACAGATAGTCATTGTTTAACAATTAGCAAGTTTAATGACCATTTACAATGGTGATGATAAAGTAACTTTGCAACCAGTCCTTATATTTACAGTCTTCACAAGTCTGCAAAGCAAAAGAAAACTGAAGATCATAAGCACAATTGCAATTTTATCTAGCAACCATCTAACTTAATGCCCAAGTTGACAGTTCTAATGTAGTTGCAAAATAAGGACTATCTGTATATGCAATACATCATTGTCTCTTGTCTCATCTCTAGATAGAGATATTAGAGATAAAGAAAACAGAAATAGAAATAGAGATGAAATAGAGATAGAGATCTATCTCTATTTCATCTCTATTTCTATTTCTGTTTTCTTTATCTCTAATATCTCTATCTAGATCTATCTCAATTATCTCTCTATTTCTATTACTGTACATTACAGAACATATATCAGTATTCCAGAAAGACCAAACTCCAACACCAAGACTACGAGGCAGGCATTTCTCAAAGTCCCATTTTATTAGAGTTGACCTACTGGCACATCTGGGAAAACCCGGATCTGAGAGTTCCGAGTTGTCCCACAATAAGTCAAAACACAAATCCATCCCTTGTACCCATCAGTCCATCACATGGTCCAATCACCATCCGTCCCAACTGGAGACATCCCCTAACTCCGTGATGGCGAACCTATAGCACGTGTGCCAGAGGTGACATGCAGAGCCCTCTCAGTGGGCATATGCACTGTCGTCAGCTGCTCTTCTGGTTCCTGGCATGCACATGCACACCGGCCAGCTGGTTTTGTTTTCAGGCCATTTTCTGGGCGTTTTCAGACTGTTTTTCAGGCCATTTTCAAGCCATTTTTGGCCTGAAAAATGGCCAGAATACAGCCTGAGAATGGCCTGAAAAACAGTCTGAAAACAGCCTGGAAAAACAGTCTGTTTTCAGGGTGTTTTTCAGGCATTTTCTGGGCATTTTCAGGGTGTTTTTCAGGCCATTTTTAATCCATTTTTGGCCCCAAAATGGCCAGAATACAGCCTGAAGATGGCTGTAAAATAGGCATGCATGCACCAGCCACTGGCCTTTGGTTTTCCATTTCTCCCATATGCACACATGCATGCACATGCATGTGTGTACCGGTTTGGGCACTCAGTGCTGAAAAGGTTCACCATCACTGCCCTAACTACTCCTCATTCAGGTGCAGGAAAGACATGACCTTGACTGCAAGGAAGAATGCTATTATGTCTAACTATACACACTTTACAAAATCTCCCCTCCCAATTTCCCAGGCATAGGAATGTGACAGCGTGGAAGCTTCTGGTGCTAATATGGCTTCCAAAGCTGACAACATTATAATTAACAGGATATTAGATAAACCAGATGAATGCTTTTCCTCATTGCTTGGCTAGTCCAGTGCCAGATAGAGCTAAAAAACAAAGCAAAACAAAAAAGAAAGATCCAAAGGTTACAGATTAACAGAGTTGGAAGGGATTTTGTAGGTCATGTAGTCCAACTCTCTGCCCAAGCAGGAGACCTACACCATTTCTGACAAATGGCAGTCCAATCTCTTCGTGAAAGTCTCAAGTGATGAAGCTCCCACAAGTTCTGCAGGCAAGCTGTTTCATTGGTTGATTGTTTTCGCTATCAGAAAATTTCTCCTTATTTCTGGGTTGAACCTCTCCTTATTCAGTTTCCATCCATTATTCCTTGTCTGGCCTTCAGGTGCTTTGGAAAATAGCTTGACCTCTTTGTGTCAGCCCCTCAAATATTGGAACACTGCTATCATCCCTCCCCTGGTCCTTCTCTTAACTAGACTAGCCATGCCCAGTTCCTGTAACCGTTCTTCATATATTTTAGCCTCCAATCCTTTAATCATCCTCATTGCTCTTCTCTGCACTTTTTCTAGAGTCTCAACATCTTTTTATAGTGTGGTGACCAAAACTGAATGTGGTACTCTAGGTGTGGTCTTACTAAGGCTTTATAGAGTGGTATTCACTTCACTTGATCTTGATTGTATCCCTCTGTTAATGTAACTTAGGACTGCATTGTTTTTGTGTTTTTTTGGCTGTTGCCCCACACACATTGTTGGCTCATATTTAGCTGGTTGTCCACTAAGACTCCAAGATCCCTTTCACAGTTACTGCTATTAAGCCTGGTTTCATCCAGTCTACATGTATACTTTTGTTTTTTTCTTGCCTAAGTGTAAGACTTTGGTTTTCTCTACATTGAACTTTATTTTATTAGATAAGGCCCAGTGTATAAGTCTGTCAAGATCCATCTAGATTTTAACCCTATCATCTAAAGTGTTGACTATTCCTGCCATTTTAGTATCATCTGCAAATTTAGTAAGTTACCCTTCTATTCCCTCATCTAAGTCATTTATGAAGATATTGAAGAGTACTGGGCCTAAGACAGAACTTTGTGGCTTACTTCCCTCCATGTAGATGTAGACTCAATAAAGACTATTCATTGAGTACAATTTGTCAGCCAGTTACAAACCCATTTGATGGTGATGCTAACTATCCCACTTTTTTCTAGCTTACCAAGAACTAGGTTGTGGTCTACTTTGTCAAATGCTGTTCTGACCCAGCCAGGTTCCCAAAGAGCAAACACAGACAAAGACAGCAGCCCCCACCTTTTAGGGTTTAATAACAAATTCTGTTCTGAAGGCTGCTTTCCACTAATTAGCTCCAACAAGAAAGAGCCTTGCCAAGTTGTTTGTCAATTATGCCAAAACTCAGAGATAAGAACTAATTTACAAGATTCTCCAAACATGAACTAAGATGTCCACAAGTTGAGCTTCAGAGCTTCTTTGCTGTCTGCAAAGAATGCTTTTCCAAACCTGCCCATTTATCCTCTTGAGGGAGGGGCCATTACCTTGCAGCCTTACTCCCGAGTTGCCTGTGCTGCTGTAATTGTTCTTTTCTCCGAGCAATCCTTAGTGCATGTGTACGAATCTCCTCATCACTGCTGCCAGCCCCCACAATCTCTGAAGGCAGCAGTCCACTCCCTGATGGTCCTGGCCCCTCATCAGAGTCCTTGCTCTCCTCAGCCATCTGCACCTGCTGCTGGCTAACCACAACAAATGCCTTGCTGCAGTCTAAGTATATTATGTCCACAGTATTTCACTGGTCTACTAATTTAGTCACTATGTTGAAGAATGGAATAAGATTGGTTTGGCAAGATCTGTTTTTAACAAACCCATGCTGACTGGTAGTTATTACTTTACTCATTTCTAAATGTTGACAGATCGGTTTTTCAATTATGTTTTCCAGTATCTTCCCGGGTATTGATGTTAGGCTGATTGATCTGTAGTTTCCTGGGTCTGTTTCTTTTTCTTCCTTTTTTGAAGATAGAAACCACAACAGCTCTTTAGTGGAATGACTTCTTTCCTTGATTTTTTTCCTTGTTATTTATATGTTGGAAGAAACTTTTTAATATCTTTGATTTCTGTTGCAAGTCTTTGTTCATTCTGAGCCTTTGCTTTCCCGACTTCATCTTTGCAGATTCTGGCTATCTGCTGATATTCTGCCACCTTAGTTGTGTGTCCCTCTTTCAATTTTTTGTACTTATACTTCTTTTTGTCTTTCAGTTTATATTAGAGGCATCTTTGTGCAACCATGCTGGTTTCTTCTTTGATTTCTTGTTGTCTTTTTCAATGGTATTGTGCTGGTCTGGGTTTTTATGATCATATTTTTCAGAGTTTCCCAAAATTCTTGAGTTGTTTTCCCCTTTAGGATTTTCATCCAAGGAATCTTTCCCAAGTTTTTTCTGAGTTTATTAAAATCAGCTCTTTTAAAATTTAAAGTTCTGGTATCATTATGTTCTATTGCTTGTGTTTGTGTTATGCTGAATTCTAGTATGACATGATCACACTCACCCATGGTTCCTGCAGTTTCAACTCCCTCTATCACTTCTTCTCTGTTTGTAAGAATTAAATCCAATATGGCTGTCCCTCTAGTTTCACCCTCTACCTTTTGGACAACAAAGTTGTTAGCTAGGTTGATTAGGAACTTATTTGATTTCTCATTTGGTGCAGAATTAGTTTTCCAATTGATACCAGAATAATTGAAGTCTCCCATCACTATTGTTGTGTGTTTCCTGCATATGTTTGTTAGTTGGTTGGCAAAAAGGACATCTATTTTTTCTGCTTGATTGGGTGGCCTATAATATACACCTATGGCCATGTTGTTCTTTTTTTCTTTTATATTGACTCATATTCATTCTAGGAGGTTTTCATATTTGGTTTCATGCATTTCTGTAGCAATATAGTGGTCCTTTACATACAGTGCAACTCCACCTCCTCTTTTATGGGGTCTGCTTTTTTTGAAGTTTGTATCCTTCTACCAGTATGTTCCAGCCATGGGTTTCATCCCACCAAGTTTCTTCTATTCCAACTATATCATATCTACCTCCATGTAATAGTAGTTGGAGTTCACCCTGTTTGTTCCTCAAAGTTTGTGCATTTGTATATAGGCACTTGAGATCTTTATGTCTGATGCTGGGTATGCTTCCTATATCTCTTATTTGGTGTTTGAGTTTGTCTTCCTTCCCATTCCTCATTACTTCATTATTTGACTTGATTTCTAGAGGTTTTTGCCTGGAAGTAGGCCCTGGAGATCCTAAAGATTGGTCACCCTCCCCCCTCACTTTTAGTTTAAAGCCGTCCTGATAAGTTGAGCCAGTCGTTTTCCGAAAACATTCTTCCCAATCTTTGTGAGGTGCAACCCATCCCTTGCCAGAAGCCCATCATGGAGATAGAACAGACCATGGTTTTTTTGGTGACACCAATGTCAATGGTTCACTTCTAGAATTCTTTGTTCTCTTATCAGATGTTGTCCTTTCATTACAATACAGATGAAAAAAATACTTGTATACAGTAGTGCAATTCAACCAGTGTAAGAACCAATTTGGTGAGCGTGCACACGAGTGCCAAACACATACTTTGCCCATGCACTCAGCATTTAGAAAAGACCATTTTTAGCTATAATACTTATCTTCTGCTGCAGCCCCAGTGAGTAAAACAGCTGATGCATGGCAAACCGCTCTGCTGCGCAAATCAGCTTTGCTCAAAAACAAGGAAATAAAGCATAGAAAAAGGGGAGTGGCAGGTGGGCAGAGCCAAATAATCACCAGAAGTACCAGTTCACCCAAACTGGTTCGAACCGGTAGAATCCCACCCCTGCTTGTGCACCTAAGTCCCTGACTTCCTTGCCTAGCTGCACATAATCATTCAATATTGTTTTCAAGTCCTTTTTTGTGTCATTTGTCCCAACATGTAGTAATAGAAAGGGTTGGTAATCTCTGGGTTTTATTATTTTGGTTAGATTCTCAGCCACATCTTTGATTTTAGCTCCAGGGAGATAAACATACCTCTCTGGAAAGACTGTCTGGTCTACAGATGGAAAGTTTTGTTCCTTTTGAGAATTGAGTCTCCTATCACCAGCACTCTCCTTTTTTTTCCTAGGGAAGTTTGGGGTGTTTTTCTATCTATCACAGAAGCATTTGATGGTTTTACTTTTCTAGGACATGGATGATGCTTCTTTTTTATGTGTCTGATGTTTTTTTCTAATGAGACTCCATTAAATCGATTTCTGGCTGCATCAGTGTGGGTTGGGTTGGACAGGAATTTCATATTAGGTATATGTTCTTTTTCTATGAGGGGCATGTTTCCATCTGTCTTCTTCTTCCTCTAAGGGGTCTATTCTTTTAGAAGTTATTTTGATCATTATTATGTTCAATTTTGGCAGGCCATAGAGTTTAGGGTATCAGTCCACCCAGAAGCAACTTATACAGAGAAGAACAAAAAGCACTCACCAACTTGAAGAAAGATAACAACATAATCATTCTCCCAGCAGACAAAGGCTATGCCACGGTCATGATGAACACATTGGACTACCAATCCAAACTATCCAACCTACTCCAAGACCCTGCTTACAAACTTCTAAATACTGACCCCACCACCTACCTGGAAAAAACCACCAAATCCAAAATAAAAGCATCCCCCATCAGTGAAGAGATCCAGCAAAGAATCAACCCCAGAGAAAAATCATCCAGATGCCCTAAACTCTATGGCCTCCTCAAGATACACAAAGAAGAAACACCACTCAGACCCATAGTCAGCTCCAAAGACTCACCTCTACAGAATCTTGCCAAATTTCTTGCCAAACAACTCCAGCCCTACACAGAATCCATCACCTCACACGTATAAAACTCTTTCCACTTCATAGAAACAATAAAGAAACAAAACCTACAACCCGGCAACCTACTCGTGAGCTTTCATGTCATATCCCTCTTCCCCCAAGTACCTATTAAAGAAGCCTTGACAGCCATCCAAAACACATAGAACCCCTCTAAGTACATCCTAGATCTGACCAACCACTGCCTAACCCACACATACTTCATCTACAATGGACAAAGTTAGAAACAGATAGAAGGAGCACTTATGGGATCACCCCTCTCACCTGTCATCACTAACCTATACATGGAACACTTTGCAACCAATGCTCTAGACAAATCTGAACACAAACCCAAACTCTGGATTAGATATGTAGATGATACTTTTGTAATTTGGCTAGATGGGAAAGAAAAACTGGACAACTTCCTCACACACCTCAACAGCCTACACCCCAAAATACAATTCACCATGGAAACAGAAGCCAACAACCAACTTCCCTTCCTGGACATCCTAATTTACAAAAAACCCAATGGCTCCCTAGGACACACCATCCACCGAAAGAAAACACACACCAACCGCTACTTAAATGCACAATCCCATTACCACCCTTCACAGATCAACTCCATAGCCAAGACCCTCATCTCCAGAACCAAACGCCTAGTCGACAAAGACCACCTGAGAACAGAATTACACACCCTCACAAACGTATTAATTTCCAATGGATTCCAAAGAAGCACAATTACCAACCTAATCCTAAGGGAGACACCCCCCAGAAACCGAGACACAGAACAGGACAACGGTATCACCCTCCTTCCCTACATCAAAGGCACCACAGATAAAATCAGCAAAATTATCCACAAACACAACATCAGGACAGCCTTCAGCACTGACCAAAAAATAGCCAACATCCTAAGAAACCCCAAAGACAAGATCCAGCTAGAAAACCAAGGAGTTTATGAAATACCATGCAACAATTGCCCAGCCACATACATTGGACAAACCAACAGGAGAATAAATGCACGCATCACAGAACACAAGAATGCAGTCAGAAAAGAAGAAAATACTTCCTCCCTTTTCCAGCACCTTAAAGCTACAGGACGTGAAATTAATTTTGAGGGAACAAATTAATCTCCAATACTGAACACTTCAACAAGAGAATAATCAGGGAAGCCATCAAAATAGAGAATCACCCCCATAACATGAATAAACGGGACGATGCCTCCCGCCTCCCAGACATCTGGAAACTAGCCCTTATCAACAAACGAGTCCCAGCCATGAAAACCAACACCAGACCCAAAACAACATATGACACCACCACCATTCTCCCTTACCAGACTCAAACCCAAACCCATCCCATAGATGAAAGACAACCACCGTCCAGAAACCAGACCACAGCTGCATCACCAGCTGCCACACACCCCGACCCCCAAATCAAGCAAACGGACACATGCCATGAACACATATCAAGGCCTCAAACTTGGAGCCAAACCAAAACCCAGAACATCCCCTCACAGCCACCTGCTCAGGATATCACATCACAGAACTCAGGAGGTTACACCATAAAACCTCAGGATGTTGCCACACAGCCAACGACCCAGTATACGAAATCCCTTGCACCGCCTGCCCCACCACATACATTGGACAAACTAACAGAAGAATAAGTGCAGGCATTGAAGAACATAAGAACTCAATCAAAAAGGAAGAACCTACCTCTTCCCTAGTCCAACACCTCAAAGCCACAGGACATGAGATTGACTTTAAAAATACCAGAACTATCACCAAAACCGAACACTTCAACAACAGAATAATCAGAGAAGCCATAGAGATAGAAAAACACCCACACAGCATGAATAAAAGAGATGACACCTCCCGCTTACCAGCCATTTGGAAACCCGCCCTCATGAACAGACGAGTACCTAACATGATGAATGACACCAGACCCACACCCACGAGGGCCACACAAGATGCCACCACCACACTTCAACGTAAAAAGCAGACTCACACCCACACAGAAGATGAGACACGACCACAGACCAGAAGCCACACTGCAGCTGCATCACTACCCACTTCCAACCCCTCTGAGCCATACATGAAGCGAACTGACCCCCACCATGAAGATGCAGCACGACCACGAACTCGAAGCCAAACAGCAAGATCACAGCTCACCAGCTCAAATCCCCCAATAACTAAGACCAACCTGAGCACAACCAAGCCCCCACCTGAACAGAACACACCTCCAGCCAATCAGAACAAGGCCAACCCCCAACCAATCAGAACACAGCCAAACCCCCAACCAATGAGAACACACCCCCACCCAATCAGAACACAGCCAAGTCCCCACCCAATCAAGTCACACCCCACTAGCAGTTAAAAGGAAGAAGCAGCTGCAAGCTCACATCACTCTGAGAAGCACAGAGCAGAAGACAGAAGCCTGAAGATGATGAATGAGACTTCATCGAAACGTTGCCTAGATACTTCCAATCTTACGCGGGAGAAAACCCGAATAACACACACACACACACACATATACATATACATATACATATACATATATATACATATATATATATACATAAGTTGTCCAGTTTTTCTTTCCCGTGTGGCCAAATTACAAAAGTGTCATATATATATATATATATATATATATATATATATATATATATATATATATATATATATATATATATATATACATACATACATAACATACATACATACATACATACATACATACATACATACATACATATATATATATATATATATATATATATATATATATATATATATATATATATATATGACACTTTTGTAATTTGGCCACACGGGAAAGAAAAACTGGACAACTTCCTCACACATATTAACAACCTACATCCCAAAATACAATTCACCATGGAAACAGAAACCAACAACCAACTTCCCTTCCTGGATGTCCTAATTTACAAAAAACCCAATGGCTCCCTAGGACACACCATCTACTGGAAAAAAACACACACCAACTGCTACCTAAATGCACAATCCCATCACCACCCTGCACAGATCAACTCTGTAGCCAAGACCCTCATCTCCAGAACCAAACGCCTAGCTGACGAAGACCACCTGAGAACAGAACTACACACCCTCACTAACATATTAATTTCCAACGGATTCCAAAGAAACACTATCACCAATCTAATCCGAAAAGAGATACCCAAAAAAAACAAGACAATGGTATTGCACTCCTCCCCTACATCAAAGGCAACACAGACAAAATCAGCAGAATTCTCCAAAAACACAATATCAGGACAACCTTCGGTACTGACCAAAAAATAGCCAACATCCTAAGAAACCCCAAAGACAAGATCCGGCTAGAAAACCAAGGAGTTTATGAAATACCATGCAACAATTGCCCAGCCACATACATTGGACAAACTAACAGGAGAATAAATGCACGCATCGCAGAACACAAAAACGCAGTCAGAAGAGAAGAAAATACTTCCTCCCTCTTCCAGCACCTTAAAGCCACAGGACATGAAATTAATTTTGAAGGAAGCAAATTAATATCCAACACTGAACACTCAAGCAAGATAATAATCAGGAAAGCCATTGAGATAGAGAAACACCCCCATAACATGAATAAATGGGAGGATACCTCCCACCTACCAGATATCTGGAAACTAGCCCTTATCAACAAACGAGTCCCAGCCACAAAAACCAACAATGGACCCAAAACAACACATGACGCCACCACCAATCTCCCTCACCAGACTCAAACCCAAACCCATCCCATAGACGAAAGGCAACCACCATCCAGAAACCAGACCACGGCTGCATCACCATCTGCCACACACTCCGACCCCCAAACTAAGCAAACTGACATATGCCATGAACACATAGCCAGACCTCAAACTGGAGCCAAACCAAAACCCGGAACATTACATCACAGCCATCCGCTCAGAATATCACATCACGGAACTCAGGAGGTTACACCACAAAACCTCAGGATGTTACAACACAGCCAATGACCCAGGAGATTACAGCACAAGACCCAGGATAATAGGTATATTATATATTATAAACAATAGAACTCAGAAGGTCATCACACAGCCCATTACCCAGATCGTTACAACACAGGAGGCTGATAAACACATAGCCAGTACCTCTGCCACACAGGTTCTTATGAAAAAGCCAACCAATCTGCAAACATCAACTCCATCAACCAATCAAGAAATAACACAGCCAACCAGCCTGCTTACAACAGAGCCAGCACACCACACCTCCCCACCAATATTTATAGAGAGACGGCAGCTCCAATCACACTTTGCTCGCACAAGCAGGAAGCTGAAAGCACCAGCCTGAAGATGGCGAGTGGGACCTCATCGAAACGTCACCAAAGTACTCTCAATTTTACTCGGGAAAAGACCCAAACACGCCAAGACCTGCAGATAGATAGATAGATGAATAGATAGCTAGATAGCTAGATAGCTAGATAGCTAGATAGCTAGCTAGATAGATAGATAGATAGATAGATAGATAGATAGATAGATAGATAGATAGATAGATAGATAGAGATAGAGATAGAGATAGAGATGATATAGATATAGATATAGATATAGATATAGATATAGATATATAGATATATAGATATAATAGAGCTCACATCAATCACTATACAACAATAACCATCACAACAGTAACCTTAACAGTGTTTCTATTCGTATTAATAATACTGCTAATAATACTGCTAATGATAATACTTGATAATAGTAATATTCATACTACTACTGTTAACAACAACAACAACAACAACCTTTTTTGGGTGGGACCATAAGCCTGAAAAAGTGCTCGAAAATGAGCATTCAAAACTACTGTGGGACTTCCGAATACAGACTGATAAAATTTTGGAACACAACACCCTGGATATCACGATTGTAGGGAAGAAAAAAGTTTGGATCATCAACATTACCATACCTGGTGACAGCAGAATCGACGAGAAACAACTTGAAAAAATCACCAGATATCAGGACTTGAGAATTGAACTGCAGAGACTGACATAAACCAGTGCAGGTGGTTCCAGTGGTAATCGGCACACTAGGTACTGTGCCTAAATACCTAGGCAAGCACTTGAAAACAATTAGCACTGACAAAATAACCATTGATCAGCTGCAGAAGGCCACCTTACTGGGCTCTGCTCGCATAATCCACCGATAGTCCTAAACATTTGGGAAGTGTTCGACTAGTGATTTGTGATATAAAACCCAGCATAGTTATGTAGTTTGCTATGTACACTATTGTGTACATAGGGTACCAGCAGATTTCAGTTTTCAATGTATTTGATACATTTCAATTCAACTCAGAAGTGATGCAAAATATCCCTCTGCTTAGTTTAGTTCCTTTTTTTTGACTGGTCAAGTGTCCACAAACACAGTTCACATCACCAACGTGAATTTTTTTTCCTTTTTTCCCCTTCAATTTTCCACTTTCATAAATATCTCTCCTCTTTCTCCAGCAAGTGTCTCCCTATCTCTTTTTTCTGTTCTGTTCTGTCACTGTCCCCAAAAGAACACCATTTTATCTCCAGAGTTGTCAAATCCTACCCACTTTAACTGTCCAAGTCTTCTTCCTGCAGTCACACAAATGTTCCTATTTTCACAAACTAAGCTTTTCAGTTGTTCCAGCTCTCCCTGGTCTTCTTTTCCTTCTGAGTCTTATCTTTTGCCCTGCAATTTTCCTCTCCGCTTTCCTGTTGGGGGGGAATATCACCCACCCCTTCTTCTTAACTGGAGCTGTCTCTTTTTCTCCAAAACCCACCCAGGGATCTCCTCAAAAGTTCTCCCCTTTCATCTCACTCACTTGCAAAATCGGGACTAATTGTGGTCAGTTTCGGTCCACCGTTGTTCTGCTAAGCCACCACTCACTCTGTCACTCTGTCAGATCTTCTGGTTGGCCCTTGCAGGCCTTCTTCTTTCCTGTCTGCTCTCTAAGGGATTCTCCTGCCTCCCGACATGAACTGCCATCCACGCACGCTTGACAGGACGTCCTTCTACTTTGGTGCCCCTACAGGACCCCTTCTGCTTTGAAAAGCTAACTGGATGGCTGGAAAGTGGTTGTGCTCTGCGGAGCTACCTGTTTGCACACCCGTTCGAACTGACAGCTGGCCCCGCCTTCTCATAAACATTTTTTTTCTTATTGCATGGGAAACTAAAATATTTTTCCAATTTGAGATAAATGATGTTACAAATACATTTTTTTCAAAAAAAAAACCAAACTTGGTAGGTAAAGGGTGATGTTAGCTGAAGTTTTCTCTTGATTACCTATTATGACATATCTTTTAATAAATGTGGCTCTACTCTGAAGATTAAAATCTGCTAAAAGCAATATGGAGTGAGTAATTTGGAACCTTTTATTTAGGGGGGAGGTTAGTGATTTGGGAGGTGGTTGATCGATTGGTCATACATAAGTGATCTGGGATCTTCCTGGCCATTGTCAGGTTATTGATAACTTAAGTAATATGTTGTATCTGCCTTAAATTTGATGGTGATCTTTTTAGTAAATCAAAATTATCATTTTCATACCATTTCCTTAATCCTTTAGGCACACCTGTTGAAGTTAGTTCCTAATATTATCACTATTAAAAATCATCTATAATTGAGCAGCCAGTATCACATTTTTAAACTAAAATGTATAACTTTCATTTGCATTTGTCTTAATCTGTTGAGAATATTTTTAAGTAAAATATTAAGTAAAATATTTTTAATGTTTTAATTTCAGGAATTCTAAGCTGGTATCTTGCTATTTCTATTTCAAAATTGTTCAATCCATTCTACTGTAATCTTTTTTTTACAGCAGGAAGAAGATTCGGTTATAGGTGAAGTTCTGCTTGTAACTCATTAGATCAGCAATTGAACACCAAGGAGAGAAAGACAATGCTAGATAATTCCCTGCTAAAAACACCTTTTCTTTGGGCACCACTTTCCACCTTGTCATCTCATGTCTGCTATTATGTATCATGGGCTGTAGCTCAGAAATGGAGCATAATACTAAGGCTTTTTTAGTCACAGAGTTGAAGTATTAGGATGGGGAAGGATCTTTGCTAAGAGATCTGAAAAACTACTAACCAAATGGAGAGATCAAATGGAGTAGTAATCAGACTCAAATAGGAAACATAGTTATGTAATCTTATATGTTGTTAAACTCCTTCTTTCCTTGCCTTTTTCATTAGGACTAGAAATCTCTTGGGATGGAGACAGTTTTGTTGAAGTCATGGCTGCCCCTCATCTTAAAGGTCGGCTTTGTGGTCTGTGTGGCAACTATAATGGGCATAAGAGAGATGATCTGATTGGTGGTGATGGTCATTTTAAGTTTGATGTGGATGACTTTGCTGAGTCCTGGCGTGTGGAATCAAATGAATTCTGTACTCGTCCTCCAAGGAAACAATTTCCTGAATTGTGCCAAGGAACTGTGAGAGTAAAACTCCGTGCTCATCGGGAATGCCAAAAGCTCAAAGCATGGGATTTTCAGATTTGCCACTCAACTGTGGACTACACCATGTTTTATCGGTAAGTGTTTCCTTTTGATGAGCAGAATGGAAATAAAAACAAATTGTTGTAAAACTGTTCCCAGAGTCTAGGAAGGAACATGGTGGTTTGTCAAATAATACAGAACTGGAACTTCTGCACATTCCTCCTGAATCAAAAGTGCAAGTAGCCACCTCCCCACTTCTTCAACAGGCAGGCAGCAAGAACTCAGAATATCTTACCCTAATGGATTTATTGATAAATAAGTGTTAAAGTCTATAGTTTCCATGATTCTATAACCTAATCTTAAATCTGCTTAATAAGATTCTGCAAGAGTTTAGACTTGATAGTGAAAAACTGCTAGATCTTGTCATTAATCTTGAAAACTGAATGTATATACTTTAGCACTTATATTAGTAAGTTTACTAAGCTGTACATTCTTTGACTTTCTTGCTAATTGCTTTCTGAAGTAGTGGGGAGGTTACTACTTGCTTTGCTAATGTAGGACAAATGTGCAGATCAATTAGCTCTTTAATATTATGAAAACTATTATTCTCCTATTCAGACTTTGAGAAGTCCATTATGAACTGCAGTGACAACTAAAAAAGTAGTTCTTGCTGGAAATTACTTTTCTAGAATCATAACTTGGTATTATGATATTCTCAGAATTGGTTGGAAAGTCAAGGAGACCTGATTTTTTTTTTATTCCAAAATCTCTGAAGACAAATTAGGGAAAATTACAATATAAAGATACAAGAAAAAGCCAAGATAATAATTTCTGAATAGAAGGAAGACATTGACTTTAATTGGAATCAAAGGAATGCCACAATCTTACAAGAACTATATAAATATTGTTTTCATTTGATTTTGGCTGACGCAAAATAAAGACATTATTTTTGGATTACATAATAGTGCATAGAAATATCCCCATTTTAATAAGTTACATAACAATACCTTTGTCATGATTGCACTGCTGTTACTGGGGTGGTTCTTACAGTGTTCTACTTTGAAACCTAGATAGGCATTAGTAAATAGTATCAATCAAGGGCTTGTTTCCCAGTTCTCACATGTATTTGTTACAGTTGTAACATTTCTGTTAAATACTGGGTTGATTGAAGAGCAGAGGCAGATCTTCAATTACAAACTCTTTATTGTAACAAGCAGTAACCCAGCAACAGTCTGTCTGATAGCTTGTCCTTTTATAGGGAGCTGTCAGGTGGCTTAGTCAATGAAAACAAACTATTTTTCCCATCTTGGTGGCAGACCTGAGTAAAGCCTTTATTCATCGGCTTCACTCCTTCATTTGGATATGCAACAGCCTCCCCACCCAGAGAGATAATTGACCAAACAGTATGTGGTTAGTAGATATAGTTGTGCAGGTAGGCGGGGCAGTGGTAAGCTTTCTCTAATCTGTGCAGTTCAGTTGGAGCAGTGGCGGCAGCCAGATCAGTCAGGTCAGCTGCTGCTGCTCTCGGGTTTGCCAATGGAACTACCTGGAACTTGGCCCTGGGTGTGGCTGACTCTTTGGGAACCGGTTCTTCGGTGACTCCTCGCTGGATTCCCAGTTCTCCAGGTGCGTGCATTTGTCAGTCGTTTTGGGTTGTGTCTGCTGCTGCTGGGATTTCAGGGTTTTTATTATTTTCTAGTGGTGTGTTATTTTTGTTTTATGTTAATTCTGGTTGGCGGTGGCATGAGGTATCCAATTAGTCATGGAGTTGGTCGATGTGCCTGCACCATATTCCACTCCACTCTATATGAGTGGTGAGGGCTACCACCCTGGCAGGAACCCATAGAGCACCCCCAGTGTAGTTGTGGACATAGACTAAGTCCCCCACATTAAATAATCGGAGTTGGCTGGTTGAGTTGGTGGGTGCCTCTGTTGAATAGTTAGGGTGTAGCCGATCTAGCTCTATCCTTAATTGATGACCCATTAATAATTCAGATGGGCTTCGATTTGTTGTGGTGCTAGGTGTTACATGTTAGATTAATAGGAATTTATTGATCCAGGTTTGCCAGTCCCTAGGGCCCATTCTCGATAATGCCTCTTTGGATGATCACACTATTCTTTCCACCTGCCCATTGCTGGTGGGATAGCATGGTGTAACCAGGGCATGGCAGATTCCTTGTTCGACCAAGAAAGAGTTTGAATTGGGTGGCTGTAAATTGTGGCCCATTATTGGATACCAGGATGTCTGGTAGACCATGTGTTGAAAACAGCCTTCTTAATACCCTGATGACTGCCTGTTGAGGACATGAGCACTATTTCTAACCATTTAGAATAAGCATCCATTATTACCATAAACGTTTGGCCTTGGAAGGGCCCTGCAAAGTCTATGTGAACCCTTGACTAGGGTGCTTTCGGTGCCTCCCATTCATGTGCCAGGGCAGAGGGGTATGCTGGTCTGGATTCCTGGCATGGTTTACATGTGGCTACCCACTCAGCTATGTCCCTGCCAATGTTTGGCCACTACATATAACTTCTAGCTAGTGCCTTCATCCTGACTATGCCTGGATGGCCTACATGCAGAACCTCTAAGGTTGGTCTCCTTAGTTTTGGTGGCACTATCACCCATTCCCCCCACAGCAGACAACCCTGTTGCGCAGATAGCTCATGTTGCTGAGCGTGAAATGGCTGAAAATCCTCACCAACTGGCCCTTTTGGCCACCCCCTCCATACCCAGCTAAGTACTTGGGTTTTGTCCTTGGCAGAGTGTCCCACTATTTCAGCCACCGTAACGGGGCTGGAGGTCAACTCTTCAATGAGAAGTATGGGTGCAACTGAGGCTAGGTTTTTCACAATTGTTGGAAGCAGACATTGGCTGAGGGCATTGGCATGGCCTAGGGACTTGCCAGGCCAGTGAATGAGATGATAGTTGTAGCCTGCCAGAAAGATTGTCCATTGTGTCATGCATGGTGACAAAATGTTCAGTTGGGTGGTCCCCTGTGAGCAGGCCCAGGAGCAGTTTATGGTCAGTTACCAATTCAAATTGCCTGCCATAGAGGTACTCAGGGAAATGCTTTATGCTCACAATGGCAGCCAGTGCTTCTTTGTCCAGCTGGCTGTAGTACCTTTCTGCCGCTGACAATGTCCTCGAATGGAAAGTGATTGGGGCCTTGACCCCATTAGGCATTCAGTGGCTGAGGATGGCCCTGATGCCAAACAGGGAGGTGTCGCATGAGAGGATGGCTAATAGAATCTCATTATACTGCATCAAAACACTTTTGGATGACATCTGTTTTTTTACAGCTGTGAATGCGGCAGCCTCTCATCGGCTCCAGGCCCATGGAGACTTTTTATCCAAGAGCTGGTGCAGTGGTTCAGCCACTGTCACTTTCTGTGGCAGGAACGCACTATAAAAGTTCAACAGTCCCAGGAATGCCTGGAGCTGTTTGTTTCTGGGAGTGGGAGCTTTTTGTATGGCTCTGACTTTTTCCTTAGTTGGGTGCAGCCCTGAGCCACCTATTAGGTAACCCCAAAACTCAACCCATGGTACTGCTATCTGGCATTTTTCTTTTTTAACTTTAGCCCAACCTCTTGAAACCTAGTAAGGACTATTCTTAGGCGGTCGAGAAGTTCCTTCTTATTGATTGTAGAGACTAAGATGTCATTAAAGTATGGCACGATCCCTGGAATGCCTTGTAAAAGCTGTTCCATGAGGATTTGGAACAATCCTGGTGCTACACTCACACCAAATTGTAATCTGCGACATTTAAAAGCCTCCCAGTGGGTTATGATAGTTTGCACTTCTGCGGTGGCATCATCCACCAGTAGCTGTTGGTTTGCCTGTGCAAGGTCTAATTTTGCAAAAGTCTTTCCTTTGCCTAGGGAATGTAAAAGATGTTGCACAACATGCACTGGATAAGCATTCTATCGCAATGCCTTATTGATCATGCATTTGTAATCTGTGCAGATATGGATTGAGCCATCTGGCTTGACCGGCATTACTATTGGCATTTCCCACTTCGCGTGATCTACCAGCTCCAAAAAACCCTGGGCAATTAATTTGTCTAATTGTCTAGTTTGGGCCATAAAGCAAAAGGGATCCTGCATGGCTTCATCCTTATGGGGCCGATCTAGGGGTTGAGATTGAAGAAGATGGGTGTCTCTGTATACTTGCCCAGGTTCCCATCAAACTCATCTGTGAATTCCCAGATCAGCTCCTCGATGCTATCATCATAGACGGCATTGACACCAGTCACCCCCAGGCCAAGGGATGCAAAACAGTGCAGGCCAAGCAGGCTTGGCAGGGCGCCGTCCACTATGGTCAGTTGCAGAGGCCTCACAAACTTCTTGAAAGTCACTTCAGAGGTTCTGCTCCCTATGACAGGGATGCAGTTCCCTTGATAGTTGTTTAACTGAAGGTGCTGGTACTTCAGCTGTTTCCTGGCGATTCTTGGCACTAATTTCCTGATCGTAGCCCAGGACACAATTGACATAGATGACCTGGTGTCTACTTCCATGCTGCATGGTAAGCCCCCAATGAGGACTGTGACATGGATTTTCTTTGCATGCAGTGAACTAGCTTGCCCAATGGTTGCTTCTGTTTGATATTGGGTTCTTGGGTTCCACATAGCATTCTTCCCCCTGATGGGGTTTCTGGTATTCTGTGACCTGGCTGGTTTGCGTGGTAGGCAGCAGGTTGACTGGTGCAACAGACACTTGCCAAGTGCCCCTTTTTGTCGTACCTCTGACAAATGGCATCTTTAAACCTGCACGCTGATCTTGGGTGGTTACCACTGCAACCTGCACATGCTGTTTGCTTCCCTTCTATTTTGGAGCTCCTCTTTTTTGATGATCAGAGGTGGCAAACCTCATCATCCTTGTCAGTCGATTCTTTGTGCTTGATGTGGTCATAGTACATTATGACAGCTCTGTGTGAAATTGGCAGACTGCTTGACTTCTGGATTGAGTATCGTTTGGTTGCATAAATGCAATCCCCAAACTTCTGGCTTCACAATGTAAGAATCTTAAGATTCAGGGGTGGGCTGATGGGGGTTCTCAGGGGTTCAAGAGATCCTCTAGCTAAGAATCTGCACAGTTCGGAGAACTCACAAATCCCACTCCTGGCTGGCCCCGCCTACCCCTCCCCTCCCAGGAATCCTCACGCGGCCCATTTTGGATGCAGGTAAGTGCAGGGCGCAAGCGGAGGTTCAGGGAGGGTGAAAAACAGGCCTCCCAGAAATTCTAGAAGGGCGGAAATGGGCCCATTTCCAGCTTCCAGAGAGCCTCTAGAGCCTGGGGAGACCGTTTTCACCCTCCCGGAGGCTCGAAGAAAGCCTCTGGAACCCGGGGAGGGAAAAAATGACCCCCCATCATGGTGCAGGAAACTGACTAGGCCACACCCACCCTGGCCACACCCACCCAGCAACTGGGCACAGAACCCATTGCTAAAATTTTTGAAGCCCACTCCTGGGTGAATTATACTGCTTCACATTAAAAATAGCTAAGTAATGATATATGCATGATATAATTAATACATGTATGTATGTATGTATGTATGTATGTATGTATGTATGGGCCTTTGACATGGGCCACTGCCCAGCAACACTATTTAGAAAAAGATAGAAAAAAAACATTCTTGGTTGTTTTTTTTCAGAATTTGATCTGCTACTCTCTCCTACAGCTGCTGATGAAATAATATAGTATTCTAGTAGCATAGTGGTTATTGTATTTCCCTGATATTCAGAAGGTATCCATTTTGAAACATTTTTAAAATGATTTCTCTCCCTGAGTTATCTGTCAGAGATTGCTTTCCCTCTCCTCTCTTCTCCTCCCCTATCCTCCTCCCTTCCTTCCTAGAGGTAAGGTATTCCAAATATATGACAAACATTAAGTTTTAGACATCCTTCTTTGGTCTCGTTTGGAGAGAATATCTTCAGCCCCCATGACATACTAACCAGTGTGAAGTGGACAAGTCAGGGGACAACTCTCAAGTAGGCAATCCCTAAGACATAAAGGATTTCATTTTAATTTCCATTGTGGTTGAAATCAGGACAGTGAGTAAGTATGGTGTTCAAGGGAAAAGTGTTTACATTTTAGCCATTACTCAATTTTACTTCTACCATTTTTCACAATAAGTGCTGAAAACTGAAAATGCAAACCAGGTACTGAAAAAGCAGGATTTATTTTATCATAACCAGGTACTGGTTGTGTTTATTTGTGGCATTCACAATTATATTTTGTATCTGGGAAGATCTCAATTTCCTCTATTTAAAAAAATTTTATGATTAATTTAATGTAATAATCCTCTTGACACCAAAAAGAGAAATGACTTACATTTTGACAAAGACAAGAAACCTGACAGCAAAATGATATGGGAAGATTGCCATATTGAAATTAATCTTTTTATGACACAATATAATATTACTTGTGACCTAGAAAATGTATGTTTAAAAAATAGTTTATGTCTTCTTAAAATAAGTTCTTAGATTTCAAAGAAAATTCAGAAATCAACTCTAAATACATTTCTGTGACACAGAGAAGATAAAAAGTCTTACAACTTGATCAAACCAAAGGGCTAGTTATTCTAGCATTCTACTGTATTTCCAAAAATTACTTTCTTCCTCAGGACAATCTGCATTCAGCAACATGCATCATTTGAATGTAGAAATTTTATAGCTTATAGTCATTCAGCATACATATTCTAATTAATTTGTCTAAACTCCTTCCACAATCACCCAAACTTTAATCACAAACATTTCTTGATGTGTTAAAGTGAATGATGTGTGATGTTGAAAATTAACATCACTTTTTTACTTCGTTCATCTTCAATCTATTCCAGATCAATTCTTTATGTGTAGCTGTGAGTTCTAAAGTTATATTGGAAGAAAAATTCTCCATGAGCACCAGCTAATTGCCATCACTTCTTCATCCTTTCCTTTTACCCTTTTTTCTTATAATGAATATCAACTAATCAACTGCCCATTTTTATTTTCTTTTTTTTTACATTGGAGCCAATGTTTTTAAAATGGTCTGCATTTACAACTTTATGGAGGCCTGTTGATATACCTCTTAGCAAATATAATACTATATGTACCTTGGCACTAGAAAAGTGTGTCTTCTCTAACTGCAACCTCTTGCTTAATCTATTATTCAGAAGAAAAATGTTTTTAGAACATTTTGAGTTGAAGTGAATTAGTCACATAATCTGTAGGATCCTTATTGTTGTGCAGAATGGTAGGGGAAAAATGCCCTTGAATTATAATTCAGAATGGCCACAATTGTTTGCTTCTGTCTTAGAAATATAAAACAAGTAAAAGTCACTCAAGTTTAAAAATATCAAAATAATTCCTGTCCATCTGTAGTGCAGATTTATTTATATATTTGTTTATTTCTTTATTTATTTTGTCAAGCATGTATGTATGAACATAAGATATAAACATATAAGTATAAACAGGTATAAGTATATACATAATAAATTAGTATGAATAAATGGATAAATGGGAACAGTAGGACAGGGACGGTAGGCACGCTGGTGTGCTTATGCACGCCCCCCCTTACAGACCTCTTAGGAATGGAGTGAGGTCCACAGTAGACAGTTTAAGATTAAAGTTTTGGGGGGTTGAGGATGTAACAACAGAGTCAGGTAGTGAGTTCCAGGCATTGACCACTCTGTTGCTGAAGTCGTATTTTCTGCAATCGATGAGTTTGGAGTGGTTTACTTTGAGTTTGTATCTATTGTTTGCCCATATATTATTGTGGTTGAAGCTGAAGTAGTCATTGACAGGTAGGACATTGTAGCAGACAATTTTGTGTACTAAGCTTAGATCAGACCATAGGCGGCGTACTTCTAGGTTGTCCAGGTCCAAAATTTCAAGCCTGGTAGCATAAGGTATGGAGCAGAGGAGTGGAGTACTCTTCTCATGGACTTGCTCAATTGTATTAATGTCTATTATACAGTGTGGATTCCAGGCAGAGGAGCTGTATTTGAGAATTGGTCTGGTGAAGGTTTTGCATGCCCTGGTTTGCAGTACAGTGTTACTGGAGAAGAAGTTTTGCAAAATTAGGTTAGCAACTCTTAATACTTTTTTGGCAATGCTGTTAGAGTGAGCTCTGGGGCTTAAAATGAGTACTCCTAGGACCTTGACAGCATGAGGATCATCTATGAGATCGTATCTGCTCAGTTTGTATTTAGTATTCTGATTTTTGTTGCCAATGTGTGAGACAGAGCATTTGTTGGTTGAGATTTGAAGTTGCCAATTATTTGACCATTCTGACACATAATCAAGGTCGCTTTCTAGAGTAGCAGTATTGTCGGTGATGTTAAATAGTTTTATGTAATCAGCAAATCAGTTTTACGTATTATCGCAAAAGTAATTTATGTAAATTAGAAAGAGAGTCCTAGAACGCTGCCTTGGGGGACACTGCTGTTAACTGGTGCAGGGTTTGGTAGGGCACTCGTTATTTTGACTACTTATTGCCTGTTTGAGAGGAATGCAGCTATCCATTTGTGCAGTAATCCAGAAATGCCATAAGAGCGTAGTTTTAGCAGTAGTTTGTCATGTACCAGATGTCTTACATCTATTGCTTTATCCTGGTATTATTATTATTATTATTATTATTATTATTATTATTATTATTATTATTATTATTATTATTATTATTATTATTATTATTATTGTATACCAGTAAACGCTATTGATCCAAGCTTGTAATTGTCCTCACGACATCATATATCAAGTGGCATGAAATCAAAGATGGTTCCCTTTCAGAGTTATCATGCTTGGTGAATACTTGGAAATTCTTAAATCCTAGGCAGATTTTATTTGAAGATTATGTGAATAAAATTACATATTTTGATTAAGGAAAGCATTATTAGAATTGGGTTTTGATATTCATAGAGGAGTAGAATTTTAATTGCTTCTCAAATTATCAGTTACAGGCGATGTTAAAGCAGTTGTAGAATTCATTACATGAAAGTAACCTAAACATTTTTTTTATTTTGTAGATATCTAATAATAAAATTGTTGTAGGAATCCTTATATTATATTTAAAAGGGCACATTCCACAGAAACTGGAAGTTGTAACTTTATTACAGTCTGTCTATTCCATTACTTATTTATTATTTTGGATAAATATTATCATGTATTATTTCTTGTTTCAAGTCATGATACCTCATTTATTTTTATCTAGGTTATTAATACTGTCAGAGTATATTCATAAACTGGAGTAAAGCTTAGTAACAAAGTCAGCCAATGAACAGCCATGGCAACAGACCAGCCAATGGGAGCTGAATTGGAAAGTAAAACTAGAAGTAGACTCTAGTCTCTCCTCTAAACCTAACCTCTCTGCTCTGAACTCTGAAACTGCTGCTTGTGTTTTGCTTACATTGGAAGAATCTACTATTGGTATTGTACATTTTACTCATATTATTATATATATAAAGAAGTTAATGAATCCTACTGATTCAGTCATCTGTGTGTGCTTTCTGGATTTGAATTTCTGCTACAAAATCTAACAGGTTAATGGGCCCAGAACACACGGAAGACTTAATTGTAATTTAAGCTGAGAGAGTCTGCCTGTGTTGGCAGAGGAAAGCTTTGCAGGATGGCTGAGAAAATTAAGGAGAGCTCTCTACCTCGTTTGGGTCAGAAGAATTATATAATTTGGGCTGCAAAGATGGAATGTTTCCTGAAAGCTAAGGAACTGTGGGATATTGTTGAAAACCCACTCCAAGGACTATTGGCTGCTGCAGATCAGAGGCAGCATGATAAAGCAATGGCTTATATCATCTTAAGTTTAAAAGATGAAAAGTTTATCAATGTAGCTGATTTAAAGACTGCAAAGGAAATCTGGCTGAAGTTAAGAAGTGTGCAATTATCAAAAAAGTTATACAGAGCCCATCTGAAACCAGGAGAATATCTGGAGCAGCATTCAGTAAATATACAAATGTTGTTTTTGGAGTTAGAACAGCGTGGAATGCCGATTCCTGAATCTCAGAAAGTGCTGTGGGTTTTGAACAGACTAGATGACTCATGTGACATTGTTTCTGCAATATTTGAATGAAAACCAGAGCAGGAATTGCATTTGGAGGCATTGAAAGCATGTCTGATTGCTGAAGAAAACAAATGCCATTTTCGTAGCCTCAAGGAAAACTTCCTGAGGAAGGGGCCCAAAGAGAAGAAAGATAAGCAGAATGAAAAATTCCACAGACTGGCTGTCTCCAAAGAGAAAAGCAGCAGAAAAAATCAGATTACAGCCCACCAACAGAGGTGCTGTTTATCTGTGGAGAACAGACACACCTAAAAAAGGACTGTTTGCAAAGGAACAACTTTTAGCAAGGAAGGAATTATTTGCAAGACAGAAGCAGTTTGCAAGGAAGAAAATCAGCAGATGGTCAAGTTGCTGTGGCAAAAGCCAGCAATTATAATACTAGAGATCAATGGTTAAATGACAGTGGGGCTAGTCAAACAATTGTTAAAAATTGTACATTGTTTTACAGGATGGATACAGCTGCAGGAGATGCAGTAGCCTTGGTGAATGCCAAAAGGCTAAAGTCATTGGAAGTAGCAATGTGCAAATTCCATATCTGGAAACAAGGTTCAATTATGTTTTGTGTGTGCTTGAAATGGAACATAATTTGCTAGTTTAGACAAGCAAGGATTTGAGACCATACTTGTAAATGGGCAGTGTATCATAAAGAGATATGGCAAAGTGTGTGCAAAAGACATAAAACAAGGTAACCTTTATATGTTGCAGGGACAAAATGTTCAGTGTGCACAGACATTTGGAAATGTGGCAAAGCATGATTCATGTGTTCATCACTTGCACAGAAAGCTTGGCCATGCGAGCTTCAAAGTTTTGCAAAAGATGGAACAGTATGCAGAAGGGTTGCATGTAAAGGGATGTAAGGCATATTTGGATTGTGTAGTATGCAAATCATCAAAGTCCAAGGCATTCCCAGTAAGCAAAAGTAGCACAAGGCCGACAACAAGAGATCTAGAGCTGGTACATGCAGATTTGGTAAGGCCAATGCAACCAGTTTGGGAGGAGCTGTTGGGCTTCGTGAAACGACTTGCTTGACAGCATTGGAAGATTAAGGGCTTGAGGGAGACGAAATGAAAACAAACATTGCTACCAGATGACATCTTCATGCTGACTAGTTTAGATTGATGAGGGGGGAATACAAACACTTCATTACATACAATACAAACATGCTAGCTTTCAAATTTTAGTTTTATTTATTACACAAATAGGACAGGATTTCACATAATTCTCTATATTTAACCTCATACCTGGCCACCAAAATTGTCATTTTGCTAAATGTAGTGTTTTCAGAAACCCATAATGTCCTGCCTGTTTAACATCATGACAATATTTTAACACTACTGATCTTAAAATGTTCCCCTACTATTTTGCGCCGGGACCATTCTGGGTTGCAGCTTTGTAACCGAACCTATAAACTTTCGTGGTTGTATAAATCCTTCCAGCCTCAGTCTCAACCAATGTAAGCCATCATCTAATTCTATCACCACCCGATACCAATCGGTCAATGTAGCATACGAACCTCTATATAGGCAAGCCTGATTTAGTTTAGGGTCCAATCTTTCTTTGAATATATGTATCAATAAGCTCTCTGGTAATGAAGGGAGTTTACCAATCACTCATCGGAAAGAGGGCACAGATCCAGAATGGATGGTGGAAGAAGGTACCGAAGTGGCTGAAGACGATGGTGGGGATGGCCAGGAACAACAGACTGTGGGAGCAAAGAAGGAGGACGTGCCATTGACAGCGCCACCAGTAGTAAAGCCTAAAACAACTAAGAGTCAAAGAGAGGTACAGTTAAGTGACCATAGCCATGGTTATAAGGGGAAAAAGGAGCAAGAACATAGGCAAAAGGAGTGACTGCTGGATTGGAAAGTGAAGCGCTGGCTTTCTGTCAGCCTCCGTTTAGAATCGTAGAAACTCTGGCAATAAACCACGTTACTCACAGTTCTTTGTGGATAGATGCATTTATTATAACTCGTTTCTTCCAAACATGGAAACAACGGCAATCCCAAGTAAAGCCAGCGCTGAGAACATCTGCCCTCCCATTAACCCTGCTCACCTCCACCCACAATGCTAAACGCGACTAATATCAGACACTAATCACGCCCACAACTCTCTCTCACCCATCTCTGACTGCTCCCCCCACCCTTCCTTCCCATTTGTGTCTAAACTGCAACCCAAAACAATGCGGAGCTTTGAATAGCTGAAAACTATTCCCCTCCCCCGAGCAACACATGTTACAAAACCCTGAGCCTCATCTTAACTAACTGTTCTTTCTCAGTGAACTATTTCACCCCGCTGTTCCGTCCCATTGAGCTGTCGTGTCTCGTCTTGTTAAATTGAGAAGGAGAGGAGTGATAAACCAGTCCCTGTCAGATGGTCATGCCGATAAGGGATTGACAGGTCGAGCCGGAATGGGAACTGCAGGAGTGGAGGATCTTGGGCTTCACACCATAGGACAGGTTGGCAGGATCTTTGAAGCCTGACAGGCGGCCCCCTCTACCATTGTTCCTTCTGTAACAGAAAGATCATGATTATTATTATGTATAAATCTTACTTCATCCCTCCCACCCGCTTTCGTGTGGTATTTCATATGGAATTGTCATCGTAAACAAGACGCAGATACATTGGTATGTGGTATCCATGATACATCCACTAATGGATAACCTGTCCACCAAACCAGATATTGTAGTAGTCCATGTCTATGATGAGAATCGAGTATTTCATCTATCTCGTAATGGTCATCACAGACCGGTCCTGAGGTGTGCAATCTAGGTTCTTGTCTTGTCATATCCGCAGGTTTCAGGAGACTGATATGAAATACGGGGTGCATTCTTTTAAAATGAGAAGGAAGTCGAAGACCAACTGTAACAGGATTTATAACTCGTACTACTGGGAATGGTCCAATGTATTTTGGCCCTACAATCGGCAATGCAGTATTAACGAAGAGGAACATCATACTAATAAATTCATAAAGACAGCTTTTGGCAGGGTGGGTAAATAAATCAAGAGAGAGCAACTGCAGGAATGGGAGAAGTAAGGGGTAGTTGGGAATCGTGGCTTAGTTAGTATGCGATGTAGACCATAGAATTATAGTGTTCATAGGGTAATTGGGACACAAATGCAGGGCGGAAATAGACAGCGATTAGGTGGGTGGGGTGAAAGGATAAATTACACTGAAAGATGATTGTTTTCAGTGCTAACCTTGTTCAGTTTAACACTGCTTGCCGGTTACTGTACTAGAAACAAAATGATTGGTCTGAATTATTACTATATATAAAGAATACAAACCTACCTGTTTTCAATTTCTTACCTAGGATTCACAGAACCACGGCTAAAAGAAGCAAAGTATGCACTGGTCATTATAGTAGATAACTACAGCAGGTTTGGGTTCTGCTATTTACTGAAGAGTAAAATAGAGATCCTGCAGAAATGTAAGCGATGAGTAAGCTTTGTAGAAAGAAGGTATAAACAGATATGTCAGCTGCAAACTGAAGAGGTTCAGAATTCATGTCAACAAGTTTTCAACAGTGGTTGGGACAGTTAAGAATAAAACACAGATTCACAAATCTGTACACAGCAGCTAAGAATGGTGTTGCTGAGAAGCGAAATGGAGTCTTGAAAACCATGAAGGACTCACTGCTGGAGGATCATAGGATCAGTCATCATATGACTGAGCAGGTCATATTGGGGTAAAGCCATATTGACTGCTAATTATTTAATTAATAGGCTGTGAAATTCCTCCATTAATGATACTGTATATGCAGTGCTATATGGGAGAAAACCATCTCTGGGACATTTAAGGGTGTTTGGAAGCAATGCATGGATGCATATTCCAAAAGCAGTTAGAAGAAAGGAGCCCTGCTCACTCACTCCTTACCTAGTATGCACACCATCAAACTTGCCTGCTAAGTTACTATCTTTCCTTCCCCCCTGACCATCAGCTGTTCTGCTGTGCCGAGAGATTTAGATTAGCTAGAAAGCAAGAAATCATTGGAGCTGAGCCTGAAGCTTCTATTATTCAGTGCAGACTCAGGTAGCAGATGGCAGAAACACAGATCTCTAAGTGAATCTGTGATTCTGTGAGCAACTCAATCTGCCTGCCTGCTTTGCCTTATTTTGGGTAAAAGTTGCTCTTTTATAAAAATAAATAAATCAATATTTACATAGATAGTGTGTTGTGAGTTAATTTTGTGAGTTTGCTTGCAAGCAAGTTTTATGTGAGACTCAGGTAGCCAATGGCAGAAAGATAGATATCTGAATGAATCTGATTCTGTGAGCAATTCAATCTGCCTGCCTGTTTTGCCTAATTTGGGGTAAAAGTTGCTCTTTTTTAAAAAAATATATCAATATTTACATAGATAGTGTGTTGTGAGTTAACTTTGTGAGTTTGCTTGCTAGCAAATTTTATGTGACAGACTCAGGAAGCCGATGGCAGAAAGATAGATCTCTGAATGAATCTGTGATTCTGTGAGCAACTCAATCTGCCTGTCTGCTTTGCCTAATTTGGGGTAAAAGTTGCTCTTTTTTTATAAAAAAATTCAATATTTATATAAATATTTATAATATTTACATACAAGCCACGCTCAGCCAGTCACATGACCTCCAAGCCATGCCCAGTCAGCAAGCCATGCCCAGCCAGTCACATGACCACCAAGCCACACCCACAAATTAGGCCTCACTTGCATAACCGGTTGTTAAGAAATTTGAATCCCACCCCTGATTCCACCTGCCAGATATTCTGCTAGTAAAGTTAACACGTGTAATGTATAGTATGAGCCAAGGAACTATAAGGAAGTATTGGCATTATCTAAATTTGAACAAGTAAAATGGAAAGAAGCCATGGACAAGGAAATGAAACTCATGGGAGAACATGAAGTGTTTACATCTATGACTTTGCCACATGGTAGCAAAGCTGTAGGATGCAAGTGGGTATACAAGAAAAAAGTACTGCCCAATAATGAGGTACAATATAAACCAAGATTAGTGGCACAAGGGTTTTTACAGATGAAAAATGTGCACTATGAAAATGTGCACTACAGTTGTGCCAACTGTAAAGAGTGAAAGCATCAGACTTGCACTTGTGTTGGCAGCGGCACATGGCCATAAAAATTGGCATTTTGAAATAACCACTGCATTCCTCAATGCAGAATTAGAGGAAGAAATTTACATGGTTCAAGCACCAGGGTGTAAAAGTAAAATGGCTAACACGGTGTATAAATTGAACAAAGCTATTTATCCATATTTTTGGATAAAAATATCCAAAGGAAATGTTATATAAAAATGTTTCAGTTCCTTTTTTGAACTCTAATAAGTAAATAATATATTATGTTATGTTACATTTAGTAAAAAATACTGATGAGTTGGCACTTTACTTTTGACCACCACTGTAGCTAAATATTTGTTTATGACTAGATTGTTACTAAATTTAAAGTCATGATCTGATCACATACTTCATCATATTTTCTCCTGAGGGAAGTATTTAAACAACTGCTACTTCCTTTACAGATAAATGTATCTACTAGCAGAGAACTTCATGTGCCACATAGAAAATGAGCAGAACAGATGCTGATCATATGTTATGAAAATCAAATTTGATGTGCTTTGGCCAAACAATTTTTCAGTAGCCTGTTTCTCCAATAATTCTGTGGTATACAGAAAAAATCCTGAAGATTGGAAGATGCTGTAAAATGGGTACAAGGATTTGTAGAATGGGCGTTGTTTACCTGAATGCCACTTTTCCTTGTCGGCGAGACAGGTCAGGATGGGGTAGTACTCTTCCTTATCTGCTTAGGACTGAGTCTGTTCAAAAGGCATATTAGCCTAGCTCCTCCCACTCTGGGTGACTCCTCCCCAGTTTATGCAAAGTTCATGCGACAGACTGGGTTGCCTCTAATGAAGGAAAAAGAAACAAGAAAGTTAGAAGGACTCCCCCCCCCCCCATGGTCCCAGGAAGGAACCAACCCAAGGGTGGGGCTGACCTGTTTCGCCTACAAGAAAAAGTGGTATTCAGAAAAACAATGCCCATTTTCTCTTGTAAGGCATCGACAGGTCAGGATGGGACATTTCAAAGCCGGGTTGTCCTCGGGAGGGTTAAGACTGGTTCTAACTGGCATGGTCCGAAGCGACCCTTTGGAGGACCCATCTACCAAACGCCGCATCTGCTGATGCAAAGGAATACAGGCGATAGTGATGGATGAAAGGCGAAGGTGAAGTCCAGGTAGCAGCCCTGCAGATCTCCTCTACCAATGCCTGTGTAGCCCATGCCACTGTCGTAGCTGCGCTACAGGTGGAATGGGCTGTTATGCCCCTGGGAACTGGCAGGGCCCTGCTGGAGTAGGCCCGAGCAATACAAGCCTTGATCCATCTACTCACTGTAGATGGAGAAACCTTACCCCCCAATGAGGATGACTGGAAAGAACAAAAGAAAGGCTCCGTCCTACGGAAAGCAGCAGTATGTTTAATGTAAATTTTTAAGGCTCTGCGCACATCCAGGGTGTGCCAAGTATTTTCTAACTCATGGACTGGATGAGGACAGAAATCCGGGAGTACCAGCTCCTGAGCTCTATGGAAAGATGTGTTGACCTTTGGAATGAAGGCT
This sequence comes from Notechis scutatus, assembly GCF_049901735.1. Taxonomy (NCBI): domain Eukaryota; kingdom Metazoa; phylum Chordata; class Lepidosauria; order Squamata; family Elapidae; genus Notechis; species Notechis scutatus. The sequence continues at coordinate 65,073,695 of NC_142025.1, forward strand.
GGGTCCAATCGTAAAACCACCCAATGAGGATGGAAAATGCAGAGGTCTGGGCAGACCAAGAGAGCAACCAATTCCGAGACTCTCCTCGCTGAAGTGATTGCCACAAGGAAAACCACCTTTTGAGTAAGAAGATGAAGACTAAATTGTCGAAATGTCTCAAAAGGAGGCCTTGTGAGGGACTGCAAAACCTTGGTCAAGTCCCAAGTAGGGTACCTATGTACCATAGGAGGGCAAAGGTTGATAGCCCCTCTGAGGAACCTACTAACCGTAGGATGCTGAGCCAAAGATTCCAGCTTCCCACCTGACAAAACTGATGATATGGCTGACACCTGCCTGTGGAGAGTGTTGAGAGTTGGGCTCCTTTTAAGATGCCCCACTCAATCTCCACACTGCCAGTTGCAACCACTGGGATTCCAAGTGAGACAAGGACCCCTGGAGAATAGAGATATCCTCCTCAGGAATCTGCCAAGGGGGGGATCACTGAAAGGCCCATCAAATCAACAATCCAATGCCTGCGAGGTCAAAAGGGAGCCACCAATATGATCTTGGCCCGCTCCAACAAGAGCTTATGAATCACTGCTGGGATTAGTGGCAATGGCGGAAAAGTGTAGAGCAGCCCTGAAGGCCAGTTGCATTAGTGCCTTCTGCACCCTGGGAGAAAAACCTCGTATAATACCTGGGAAGTTAGGCATTAAGGGATGAGGCAAATAGATCTACAACTGGCAATCCAAAATTGCGGGAGATCTGACAAAATAGGGAAGGATGCAATTGCCAATCTTCATGGTCAATGGTCATTCTGCTGAGCAAATCTGACTGTGTATTATCAGACCCATAAATGTGCTCAGCTCTGATCGAATGAAGGTGTCGTTCCGCCCACGTAATCAGAGATTCTGCCTCCACCATAAGGGACCGGGACCTGGTACCATCCTGTCTATTGATGTGGGCCTTAGTGGCCACATTGTCCATCATGACCAGGACGTTGGACCACGACACCTGGCCGAGAAACTTCTTCAGGGCTAAACAAACAGCCCTGAGCTCTAGCCAATTGATGTGTGAGCCTGTTCCTGTGGAGACCATAACCCTTGGGCCCAGAGGGAACCTAGATAGGCACCCCAACCAGATAGGGAAGCATCTGTAGAAAGGACCAGACAAGATTCCAGCTTGAAAGACTGACCCTTGGACATGGCCCTGGACATCCACCAATGGAAGGAAAGTAACACTTGTTTAGACAACTTGACTTTCCTGGGGGAATGACTGGACCCCGCTTTCTGAAAGGGAAGCAAAAATCACTGAAGGGGCCTGGCATGAAGCCTGACCCAGGGAACAATTCCAATACAGGAAATCATCTTGCCCAACACCTGAGAAAGAAGGTCTAACAGGACTGAACTTTTAGTCTGAACGCTCTTAATCATCTTTGAATGCCAATCAGATACTCATGAGAGAGAAACACTTGACACACTCCCTTGACAATAATGGCCCCCAAATGAAGGAGACGTTTAGTAGGAGAGAAATGACTCTTTTTCTGATTAATGGAAAATGACGGGTTCTGCAGAACCGAAATAGTAACCTGCAGATCCTGTTGTGCTCTGAAAAGAAGACATTATTAATATGTCATCTAGATAGCATTGTAAACGCACTGGGAGGGTGCGGAGGTGTGCTGCCAAAGGCGCAAGAATTTTGGTAAAGACCCTGGGGGCAGAAGACAACCCAATGGGAAGGGCCCTTTATTGGAAATGTCGACCCTGATAACAAAACCTAAGAAATCTCCTGTGGGAGGAACAAATAGGAACATGTAAATAAGCTTCCATCAATTCTATTGATGTGAGGAAGTCCCCCTGCTAAATTCTTTCCAGGATGGAAGAAAGAATGTGCATTTTGAAATGCCTGTAAACAACATATTTATTGAGTTGTTTCAGATCAAGAATTGTCCTCCACCCCCCCACCCCCCCCCAAGGCCTTAGGTATAACAAAAATTCTGGAGTAGAATCCCATCCCCTGTTGTTCGAGGGGAACCTCCTGAATAGTCTCTATGTCCAGCAAGTGCTAGATGGCTGACTCCATCAGACTCCGCCTCCCAGGATCTCTAGATACTGGGCAGGAGATAAAGAACCTCAAAGGAGTGGAGTAGAATTCCAGTGAAAGACCCAATCTAACGGTTGACAGAACCCAGGCGTCTGAGGTAATACCCTCCCCCTGGTCAGCAAAGCATGCTAAATGACCACCAATGGGAGCAGAGAGAGCACTAGTGCTGGCAACGGTACAGGCAACTTCCTCCTCCTCGAAAGGGCCATTTAGAAGAAAACTGCTGCCTGCCCTTGCCTGAGCAATCAGGAGGAGGATCTTGAGGCTGATAATCAGGTTTCAACGGCCGAGGGAAACTGGAAGTTGACTCCCCTCTGGCCAGAGGGTGCTGGTAATAGGGAGTGGTCTGATGTTTCACCCTCTTTAGTGGTGAAGGAAGGATCTTTCTTTTGTCCTTGGTCTCAATCAAAAGGGGCTCAAGGACCTCTCCAAAGAGTTTCTCCCCTTGGACTGGTGCAGACGCTAGCTTCCATTTCTGTCTGTCATCAGCTTGCCAATTGTGAAGCCAGCACATGTGCCTGGCTGCCACCGAGGAAGCGATGGCCTTCGTGGCAAATCTGGCGCTGTGGAGGGTGGCATCAGCTGTAAATTCCGTGGCCACCATAATCTTGTTGATGTCCTGGTGGGCCTGAACATCCGAAGGGGGAATCCTCTCCTGCAGCTGCTTAAGCCATTTGAGCGAGGTTCTCATGAAGAAAGAGACCACTCTAGAGGCCTTCACAGCCCAGGCAGTGGCCAAATGGGATCGCTGCAGTGACTGTTTGCTTGTCCTCTGCCTTAAGGACTTCCTCTGGGTCCAAAGGGGCAGACGAGGATGAGGGCAAGGCTGCAACTGGAGCATCAACCGTGGGGACCTGGAGTATCTTGGTACATTTAGGCCCCACGTTGAAGAACCTGCGATCAGAGGCCAAAGGATTGGGCCTCGTGGCAGGAGCTTCAAGCTGCTTCTTGATTACCTTCAGGAACAGTTTTGGCGAAAGAACCACTTCCTTCATGACTTCAGGCTCATCGAACAGCACATCTGACTCCTCAGGGGGGAGAGTAGTAGGGGCCTCATCATCTGCATTTTTCAAATTGGCAGTGTGTTTAAACACAGAGTGTGTTTAAAACAATCAGTAAACACCAGAACTTCCTGTAAAGGGCCTTCATCCGCTGACATATCAGATTCCGGCCAATCAGTTTCCCCCACTAACAATGGAGCCATGGAGGCAGCAGGAACAAAGTCTTTCACCAACCCAGAAACTGGCTCCTGGATGAAGGAGCCTCGTTCTGACAAAAGAGCTTCACGAACCCAGGATCTTCTCTCTGACAAAACAGAGGCAGCTGAAGAGTGACGGGTCGCTCTCTGTAAACCTTATGAGATGCTCTTCCTGATTGCCTTGTCAATTAGAAGTTGTAGATTCATTGGGATATCCAGATCAGAAGGGTCAGTGGGGCGGACTGCTGATGCAGTAGAAGGGAAGGGGGGGTTCCACTCCCTGTCTACTCTTCCATGCTCTGCCAAGGTGCCTCATCTCCCTGAAGATCCTCGGCATGACTGTCGCCTTCAGAAGGAACTGGAGATGCACCTCGCCTGGATATATTAGGGGACCAAGTTTGGAAATCAGGTCTGGAAGAAGGTCCAGGCTCCTCCAAATCCACTTCACTGAGTGCAGCTGGAGAAGAGGGGCATGCAGACGTTACACGAGAAAAGGCCTGATGCACCTTGGCTATGTGCTTCTCGGTGGCTTGATGACGCCTGGAAGCATCCTTTTCCTCTGCCCTTGAGGCCTTCTTTACAGGCTGCTTCCCTTTGGGTGAAGCAGCAGGAGCCACCTTTTGAGGCGTGACCGCTTTAGAAGCTCCTGGTTTATCTTGGAGCTTCAGCCATCGTGGAGCAGCAAGGCCAAATCTGGGCTGGAAGTTCTGTGACAGGAGGAGAACACAAAAAGGGATTTATGGATTCAGGGGAAATCTTCTCTATCCCCACACGAGCCACCACTTTCTTCTGCCCAAAAGCACATCAGTAGAAAGATTTCTCTTCCTACTGGGACTCAAACCCTCCTGGGCCTGTTAGGGCAATATGGATAGACCAGGCCCCGCTGGGAGCCCAAGGTTCCTGGTCTACTTTGGGACAGGGAAACCAATCCCCCACTGGGAAATTAGAGGTTTTTAGCACCTACCCTTCGATGTCATCCGCAGCAGGAACAGCAACTGGTGGTGACAAAAGGCGCAGGAGTGTGGGAAGAAGAAGAAGCCTAGTCAAAATGGCCACCTGATTCTTCAAAATGGCCAACAGTGGAGTTCAAAATGGCCACTGGCCACGAGGAGTCTTCAAAATGGCCACTGACTATCCACAAGGCTTCCATCTTCATCCAGGGAGGAACTGAGCTCTCCCTGGATCTTTGTTGCTCTGTAGATGCAGAGAAAACTGCAGAAAAAGCAGCTACAGGACCATGCGGCTGCTTGCTTCACCACGGGGGATTCCAACCCTGAGGCAGGAGTGTGGCCAACACCCATGGTCTCAGAAAATGGCTGTCCAGCCAAGCAATAACTTCTCTTAGCTGCGGAGCGCCGGAAATACGGTCCCGCGGCTCCGTAGATCTGGCAGAAGCCTCCACCCTGATGAATGACCCTCTGGTCGTTCAAGCTGCTATCTTTGTCCCGGAGGGCTTAGAACGGCCCCCGCGGCCTCTTCAGGCAGCTCTGGATCCCTGGAGCAGCCCTCCGCTGTTTAGCGGCTCCTGATCAGCAGCTGAGAAGCGGAGCGCCAAGCTTGAAAAATAAAAGGCAAAGCGGAGGATTTTTTCCCTTAAGGAGAAATTTCTTTGTTAAAAGGATGCTTTTGGAATAGAAAAGTCCAAAGGCAGGAGAGGCAAAACCCATGTCTTTAGCTGCTAAGGACTGATCATAAACTGGGGAGGAGTCACCCAGAGTTGGCGGAGCTAGGCCATTAAGCCTTTTGCACAGACTCAGTCCTAAGCAGATAAGGAAGATTACTACCCCATCCTGACCTGTCGATGCCTTACAAGGGAAAAACACACTGTAAATTCCAAAGAGTTTTACTGGACCTAAGTGAAGTAAGGTAGTTTTAATGTTTTAAATTGAGCTGTATCTGATATCAAGATATGATGTCATATTTACAAAAATGATTGGCCTGTTTACAAAAATGGTCAGCCAAATTTCTGCTTGAGTATGCTAGTAACCATAGGCTTAGTTGTTACGTGCAAGCATAGATCAGAATAACCCAATAAGATATTCTCTTTTGCCCATTACACAACATATTCATTTGCATAGATACCAACAACAATGATATATTTATTTTATGCTGTCATTATTTTTAAACAATCCATAGCAACATATGGAGGAGGAGGGAGGAGCAGGGGGGAGCTGCTGGCTGCTTGTGAGGAGGCAGAGGGTGAGTACAAAGGAGAAAAGCAGTTTGAATTGCTTCCATTGCATTTCAAATTCCAAGAGGTTGGTGGGAGGAGCTGCTGGGTGCTTGTGAGGAGGCAAAGGGTGAGTACAAAGGAGAAAGATAGCAGCCGTTAGGTGCGCGAATCATATAACTATAAACCAAAAATACCAATAGTACATTTAGGGTTAGTGCGCTTGAGATTGTGATTTTATTTTATTTCAAAATGACTGGCTTAGTTCAGTGTAATACTTGCTTTACAGCAGTCTTTCGCAGTACTCTTTTCAAATTTGGATACTGTCCTCTTTGTAAAAAAATTACCAGTCTACATGGACAGTTTACCTATCTAGAATCTCTAATCTGCGCTCTCCAAGCAGAAATTAGGTGCCCAATCCAGCCATCTATTGAGCTGCCATGCTACCAGCCCCCACCACCACAAAGATCTTACAGGAAAAGGGCAGTATGGACAACCGTGGGATCTGGCAGGGTGAGAGCTGTGGACCATAAACACAAAGCTTTTGCTGTGCCCCAGCATAATAGATACAGTGCCCTTGCTGACCTTAATAGGGACACTAAAGTGACAGGACAAGGTAGTTGTGATAATGATAACTCAAATAAGCCGGGGATCATAGTCCTAGAAGAAGAACTTACTTTGGAAAGGAGAAAGTGTGAATCAGGTATTACGCACCAGTCACACAAGAAGAGTAAGGCATCCAAAAAGAGAAGCCACCTTCTGGTTGGGGACTCAATTGTAAGGGATGTAAATTTAGGAAAGGATACGGAGGTTTTGAAAGAGGTCAGGTGTCTGCCAGGTGCTACAGCCAGCAGAGACAAGAGGTGTATTCTTCAGATAGTCAAGAATACCAGTAAGGACTGTGATGTTGATGCTATTATACATCTTGGTACAAATGATCTGTCCCAGAAGGATGTACTTTCTGTTCAGAAATACTTCCAGAACTTGGGGTATGAACTTAGTAATATGGGCTGTAGCCTTATCTCTTCAGAGGTTCTACCAGTATACAAGGAACAAAAAGGGAAAGGCCAGTGTGTAGCACAGTTTAATGTGTGGCTAAAGGAGTGGTGTAAAAGAAAAAGCTTTGAAATGAAAAACTGTACAAAAGAGATGGTTTGCATCCATCAAAGAAAGGGACTGAGTTACTTGGCATTAAATTCACAGATTTCCTGGATAAACATTTAAACTGAACAGCGGGGGCAGAGAAATACAGAACATTTCTGTCCCCAGCAACCTAAAATTAATAAGGATACCAGTGCATGCAAAATAGATGTTTGTGCAGGTAAGATTATCAACCTTGCTGTCAACCAAAACCAAGCATTTAATAGTGAGTGCCATACCATTTGTATTAATCAAACAAGTGGCAAGAAAGTAGGGGCAGGCAGGCACAACACAGGTTATGTAGACAGTCAGACATAAAGATCTCAAGTGCCTATATACAAATGCACAAAGTCTGGGGAACAAACAGGGTGAACTCAAACTACGAATACATGAAGGTAGATATGATATAGTTGGAATATAGTTGGTGGGATGAAACCCATGACTGAAACATACTGGTAGAGGATACAAACTATACAAAAAAAACAGGCCCCATAAAAGAGGAGGTGGAGTTGCACTGTAGGTAAAGGACCACTAAATTGCTACAGAAATGCATGAAACCAAAGATGAAAACCTCCTAGAATACATATGAAAAAAAGAATGACACGGGGGACTTCATTTATTCTGATATCAATTGGAAAACTAATTCTGCACCAAGTGAGAAATCAAATATGTTCCTAACCAACCTAGCTGACAACTTTGTTATCCAAAAGGTAGAGGGTGAAACTAGAGGGACAGCCATATTGGACTTAATTCTTACAAACAGATAGAGGGAGTTGAAACTTCAGGAACCTTGGGTGACCATGTCATACTAGAATTCAGTATAACACAAACACAAGCAATAGAACATAATGATATCAGAGTCTTGGATTTTAAAAGAGCTGATTTCAATAAACTCAGAGAGAACTTGGGAAAGATTCCATGGATGAAAATCCTAAAGGGGAAAACAACTCAAGAATCTTGGGAAACTCTGAAAAGTATGATCATAGAAGCCCAGCACAATACCACCGAGAAAGAAAAACAAGAAATCCAAAAAGAAACCAGCATGGCTGCACAAAGATTTCTCTGGCAAATTGAAAGAAAAAAAGGACAAGTACAAAAAATGGAAAGAAGGACATACAACTAAGGCAGAATATCAGCAGATAGCCAGAATCTGCAAAGATGAAGTCAGGATAGTAAAGGTTCAGAACGAACAAAGACTTGCAACAAAAGTCAAAGATAATAAAAAATGTTTCTTGCAACATATAAATAACAAGAAAAAAATCAAGGAAACAGTTGATCCACTAATGAGAGAAGACAGCAAGGAAGTAACAGGCAACAGAGAGAAAGCAGAACTGCTTAACTCATTCTTTGCATCCGTTTTCACGCAAAAATAATCTATAGTCCAACCCACCAAAAACATAACTGTAAAAGACAGACCAGAAATAAAAGTTAAAATAAGCAAAAAAATAGTAAGAGAACACTTGTCTGATTTTGATGAACACAAATCACCAGGGCCTGATGGATTACATCGCAGAGTTTTAAAGGAGCTGACAGAGGTCATCTCAGAACCACTGCACCATATCTTTCAAAAATCCTGGAGCACTGGGGAATTACCAGAGGACTGGAAAAGAGCTGTGGTTCCCATCTTCAAAAAAAAAAAAAAACCAGACCCAGGAAACTATAGACCAATCAGGCTAACATCAATACCCGGGAAGATACTGGAAAAGATAATAAAAAAACAGATCTGCCAACATCTAAAAGCAAGTAAAGTAATAACTAGAAGTCAGCACGGGTTTGTTAAGAACAGATCATGCCAAATCAATCTTATTTCATTCTTAAACATAGTGACTAAATTAGTAGACCAGCAAAATACTGTGGACATAATATATTTAGATTTCAGCAAGGCATACGACAAAGTAGACCACAGTGTACTTCTTAGTAAGCTACAAAAAAGTGGAATAGAATAGCTAACACCCAAGAAGATGGATCTTGACAGACTAGAACACTGGTCCGTATCTAACAAAATGAAATTCAATGTAGAGAAAAGTAAAGTTCTACACTTATGCAAGAAAAACAAAAGTACACATATGGACTGGGTGAAACCATAGCAGTAACTGTGAGAGGGATCTTGGAGTCTTAGTAGACCACCAGCTAAATATGAGCCAGCAGTGTGCAGCAGCAACCAAAAAAGCTAATGCAATCCTAAATTATAATAACAGAGGGATACAATCAAGATCAAGGGAGGTACTAAAACTATAAAGCCTTAGTAAGACCACACCTAGAATACTGCATCCAGTTTTGTTCACCATATTATAAAAAAGATGTTGAGACTCTAGAAAAAGTACAGAAAAGAGCAACCAGGATGATTAGGGGACTGGATATAAAACGTACAAAGAACAGTTACAGGTATTGGGATTGGCTAGTCTAGTGAAGAGAAGGACCAGGGGAGACATGATAGCAGTCTTCCAATATTTGAGGGGCTGCCACAGAAAGGAAGGGGTCAAGCTATTTTCTAAAGCACCTGTAGGCCAGACAAGGAATAATGGATGAAAACTGAACAAAGAGAGATTTAACTTGGAAATAAGGAGAAACCTTCTGACAGTGAGAACAATTAACCAAGGGAACACCTTGCCCTCGGAAGTTGTGGAAGTGTGATCACTTGAGACTTTCAAGAGGAGACTGGACTGCTATTTTTCAGAAATGGTGTAGGGTCTCCCACTTGGGCAAAGGGTTGGACTAGATAACCTACAAGGTCCCTTCCAACTCTGATTATCTGTTATCTGTTATATAGGGTAAATAGAATTCCCCATTGTATAATCTTCTGCTACTGGGCAATGTATATGCATATCAGAGCAGTATAAATGTTGGTTACATGTGCCTTTCTCAGTTTTGAAATCTAATAGAAGGATATTATTATATCATGTAAGGCTGATCTCTAACTAGATCCATTTAGAGATTATGACTTGTGATAATCATAATTTTCATATTTTGATATAGATGTATATTAAGAACATATATAATAATGCTAGATTTATACATCTGAAAGGAAGGGGAATTTTTTTTTAGAAAAATTGAAGGATATGCTGTTAACTACAGGAAACAATAGGCAGTTCCTCAACTAACAGAGGGGGGGGGAGGGAGAAAGAGAAAAAAAAGAAAGAGACAGAGACACCAGCTTGTGGGGGGAGCAAACCATTTCTCAGTTGTCCTCTAGCAAGCTGGAGTGTCTGTTTTATTTTGCAACTTCCTGTTTGACACCTCTCTCCCATTGTAATCTCTTCAAATCCCAGCCAATCCTAAATATGTTCATTTTAGAATTACATTTTACACTATGAGCTTTTCACAACTGATAGGATTGCAGCCTTATATTGTAAATTCAGAAAAACAACAGCTTTCTCCATTATAAATGATGGATTTTTTAAAATGAAAACTGTATTTAAGATATATTCTCTCAATGCCTAAGTAACCACTTATTTTCCCCCTCTAATAATTTAAGAAATAATATAATCAGCATAGAATGGTAGCATTTTACATTATGTGTTTTTGCATGTAATTCATACAGTTTTCTTCTTGGATATGGGCTATAAACCCAAGAGTGAGGGCTATTACAACATTTGTTTCAAAAGCCCATGTTGATGTAGTCCTGGTATTGCTACCAGCGATTGTAAAATTTAGAAGTCTGCCAGTTGACAGAATTGATTATATTGTGGTTTCTTATTTATTATTTTTCCAGCACCTTTTGTTTGATTGGGTACAGTAATTGTGTAGATTATAAAGAAGACTTTACGGTTCTGCTTATCCCCACCTACCCACCCGCCCCTGCATGAAAAAAAGCAGACCTCAGGAATCTTTTGCCTAGAGGAGTATCCTTCTCCTCACCCCTTCCCCAATTTTCATGTTTGTGGTTATTGCAGCTGTAAACCATTGAAATGATGCCAGAAAATTCACAGATGTCTTTTTTCCTTCTAAAGTACTAAGAGACAGCTTTTGAGAGGATGAGTGTGGATAAGACTGTAATGCTGGATAGAAATTGCTTTCTCTCTCCTGGGATTCTGGGGCGCTTCCATCCAATATAAGAATGATGTGACCCCACTTTGACTCTACTTTATACTTCCCCTGAGTACAAAGCTAATGATTTTTGTTGTTATAAGGAAACCAGATGAAGAAACATTATTGTTACTTTTTCTAATTAGAAACTAAAGTTCCTCTTGTTTTTTTAAAAATGGCCTTGCAGGATTTTTTCCCCTTCTTTTGGGAGGGGGATTTGGGTTTTCCTTAATTTTACCACTTTGGCATTTAAGTCGGCATAGTTTCTAACAGGAATGGAGGGGAGAATGATTAATTTGTTTTATTAGTTACATCTTTTTTTTGCATTCTGAATTATTATTTTTTAATCCAGTGGAAATAACTTGGGTTTTAGCTCAATTATAGACATTGGTGTTATCTGAGCCAGATATTTCATCATGATCTACTGCTCCTCTCTGTCTGAGGAATGTGTCTGAGATTTATAAAGTCATTGGGGATTGGTAATTGTTTTAAAAGTTTTGAATGCAGGAAAAAGGGCAGATGTTTCCTTAAGCATATCGAATAATTTCTCCAAAATCCAGCTTTAAACCCACAGTAGATTGTGGCCTTATAGGCACAACAGTTTTGGATCAGATCTACTGCTTTCCCTAAGATTACTTCTTTAAAAAATAGTCTTTTAAGAAAAAGCCCAGTCTAGATGTTTCTCTCTTGCCAATCTCATGGTCACATGGAGGACAGTGGGAGCAATGTAAGTCCATTCTTTCTCCACTATTATGTTTTGCATCAACTTTTCTCAAAAACATGAGAGTTAGGTACCTCCCAAACATATATAGATGGCTATTGGGAGATGACATCCTAAGATCACAGGCTCCTTCATAATATATTTGGTGGAGAGAAAAGTCACAACACAAAAAGATTCATGGTTACTGGATCCCAATTATTAGACCAACAATAAAGAATGAAAATTTGTCCAACATATAACTGAATCTAACATGTACATTGCTAAATGTACATTCTTCATTAAACTGGATACTATAGTAAGCTTTTGGGGATATTTTTTTCAAATGAATTTTGTGATAATTTCTGCATGTGAATATATGTGAATATATCTTTCTATCAATGGCAGTTTTTTATTGAACATTCAGCAATATAGGTAATAAAAATCACAATGGACTGATGAATAGCAAATTCTGTCTTTCTTGAGGTCAATATACTATATGCTTGACAGCTAGATAACTCATTGTGATGAAAAATTCCTGTTTGCACACCTAGAGAAAGATGGACTATTTGATAGGCAGCACAGAACAATGACACACTCACTCTTGACTAGCAACCATTTTATTGCTGATGTCCTGAGATGTGTAAAGTGAGATGCAATTGAACAATATTCCTAGTGAACAAGCTTCCAGCTTGCAAGCCCAGTTTTAGAAGGTATAAAAGAGGATATCTGTGTTATAATAATAGTTACTGAATTTTGTGCTACAGCAAAAGAATATCTCTCATTTTGATTTTAGTCCACAGCTGAGTGCTTTACTTTCTGAGGATTTGACTTCATTACCTACCAAAACATAGTAGAAATTAGGATGTCTGGTTTGCCGTCATAATGATACGGCCAAGGGATAACTGGGATCTGCTTTCTGCAATCAATTTCACCCTGCCAGAGGCCCCCAAGGTGGTGAAAGTTGCCTAATAGAGGTGATAATAGAGATGGGAATCCTGTAGATTACAAGAGACAGTAGTCTCCTCGTTCGATCCAGGAAAGTCACCAAACTGTCAGAAGAAAGGGTTAGCTGCACTTGTGCAGCTGCCTGAAGCCATCAACACCAGAAAAAGGAAAGGTCTGGGTACTGCTGAAGTACCAATAAAAAGATCACCAACATCATGCTTTGAAGCTGGGTAAGACTACTTTTTCTCTATCCCTTTGAAAAATACTTCCTGGAACAGATAAATCCTAAAAGAAAAGCCCCAAGAAGCGACTGGAGGAAGGGGGAAATATACACCCCCTCACGAGAGGGGAAAAATGGCAGCCAAACAAATGAGGGGCCCAAATGGGAAACTAAAATAGAAAACCAGAATGAACATATAAGAAAAAAAACCTCTGTATGGCAAACATTGAGGACATTTTTTAAAGCTTTTGAGAGCAAAGATGGTTCAAAATAACTAATCAAAGAACATTAAACTTTATTTGTGTTACGGATTCCTGAAGAATTAATTGAGGGAGAGTGACACCTTATGGCAAAGAGGACAATATTGTTGAAATGTAAGCAGAAGATGTGGCTTTAAGCCCAGACATAAATAACTGGTGGTGACTTTGAAGCCGAGAATTTATCAACTGAATAAGGCACAGCTGGCAAATAGAGAAAACAAGGCATTTCACTCTTTATTATTTTGTGGGATTTATTGTTTGGACTAGTAAAAGCCAACAGGCTATTGTGGATTACAAACACCAATTGACTTGGATTTATTGATTGGGCAAGACAAGCTGGTTATACAGGTCTCAGAATTTGGATTACAAACGCTGGTTGAACTGCAACTCTGATTGAGAAAGCTGGATTTAAAAACCTTAGTTTGCTCTGGTGGATTCAAATACTGGATTATTGGAACCTGTGAGATTATAAAGCCTATAGACAAAGGAACGAGAATAAACTGTATAGTTAAAAGTTGTAAGATTTAAGATGTAATTTAAATTGCTTTTTGATAAGTTGAATAATTTTGGCTATATTAGAAAATGTTAACATTTACTAGTTATTAGCTGAAGAACTTGAACATTTGCTGGGGGAAAATAAAAATGAGTACCTCATATCTCACTAAAATTGGTAAAAACCTCCTCACCTTCCTCTGAGGCTCCTAGTCCTATACACCAAAATGTGCTGGTGATTTAATGCTCCAGCAAGAAAAATCTAACAACTTTCAAAAAGAAATGCAGATAACATTACAGATGATTCAGGAAGTAATTGTCTCACAAAAAGAAGATATAAGAAAGAATCACGATGATATAAAAAGTGAGATAAAAAGTAATCAACACAAGATGGAAGAAAAAATAGGTAAGATAAATGAACAAGTCCTTAACATAAATTCCCAGCTAGAAAATTTTCAACAAAGAGTTACAAAGAATGAATAAAGAATTCACAAAATGGAAAATAAAACAGGAGAAATGGAAAAAAGATGGAAGAAATAAAAGAAGAAAACCAAAGATTGGCATTGGCAAATAAAAATCTGGAAGATACAGTAGCAACATTGGAAATGGAGAAGACTTCATACATAATAATTAGAATGTACCTGAAGATAAGGAGGAAGACTTAATGGAGTTGATTATGAACCTGCTGGTGAATGCTTTGCAAATTGAGAAAGTTGTAATAGTACAGGAGATTGACCAAATTTACAGACTAAACTCAAGCTATGCAAGAAGACACAGAGTGCCTAGGGAGATCCATGTTAGATTTGTGAGGAGAACAATAAGGGATGAAATATTGAAGAGAGTGAGGGAAGAACCATTACAGTACAGAAAAAAGGAAATCATAGTATTGAAACAGATCCCTTGGAAGATAAGAGATCTAAGAAGACAATATCAATTTTTGACAGCAAAGCTGAATGAAAAAAGGAATAAATTTTAGATGGCTGGTTCCAGAGGAGATCCTAATGAACTGGAACTATAGAATATAAAGACTCGATTCTATCTTTTAGGCAGCAGATTTATGAGAGACATGCAAGCATTTTTGAAGGGAAAACACAAGGTGCCCAAGAAGATAAGGAATCCAAAAGAAAACAGGGAAAAGAAAAACAACAGAAGATACAGTGATAGAAAATGAAGATGAAGACAAAGAGAAAGAAACCACTGATCAAGAGAAGAGAGACTAATAAGAGAACAAAGACAGAGAAGAATTACTAGGAAACCAAACCCTAAATTATAATTAAGCAAGATGGAGAAAATAAATGTTATCCTTTCAATGAATATAAATTTATAAATTCATATAATTTATATTCAATGAATATAAATGAATTAAATTCCCTTTCTGAACAAAGAAAAAATTGATACAATTATGAAAATTGGACACAGAAATAATTCGTTTGCAAGAAACACACATAAAGAAAAACACTATAAACTTTTAGAATGCCCCAAAATTGGGAAACTATATTTTACATCAGCACAGAAAAAAAAGAGGAGTAACCTTATATATTAAAGAATCATTGGACTCTAAACAGATTTACTCAGATGAAGAAGGAAGAATTTTAATGATGAAATACTAACTAATCAAAAAAAGATTTTGAAAATAGCAATATATGCACCAAATAATAAGCAAGAAATTTTTTACCAAGCATTACATGAGAAATATTGGAAATAGAATATCAAAACATTTGTCTTCTAGGAGATTTTCATGCAATTGTGGATGAAACACTAAACTATAAAAGCAGTAAATTGGGGGGAAAGGAAGAAAGAATCTAAGATGTTTTTTTAAACTGTTAGACGACATTTGTATGCAAGATGTCTGGAGAGAAATAAACTCGAAATAGATCCAATACACATTTTATTCAATTAGACACAAATCATGGTCTAGAATTGATATGATATGGATGTCCCCATAATTAAGAACTGATATACTTGAGGTGGATATAGAACCCAATGTTTGGATGGACACAATCCAGTTAAATTGACTTGGAGAGGAGTAAAGAAGAATCTTAGGTGGACGCTAAACCAAGCCATATTAAGAGAGAAAGAATTCATAAAACCCACAACAAAGGAAATGGAATTTTTCTTTAAAGAAAATAAAAGAGAAGATACCACACTCCAAAACATATGGGACACAGCCAAAGCATACTTTAGAGGATTAGCTATAACTTACATGGCTAAAAAGAATAAAGAGAAAAAGTGATAGACTATGATGTTAAAAGAAGATTATAAGAAATTGGAGTTAGAGCTTCAAAGAGATCCACAAAAGAAAACACTTAAAAGACAAATGGAGATAATTAAACATAAATTGAATTTAATAGTCTCAGAAGAAATAGCAAATAAACCAGGAAGATGGTTGGCATATAAACTGAAAAAAGAAAAAGAGAAAAAGGTGATAAATAAATTGCAAGATGACCAGGGACACACACATTTCCAAACTGAGTCATTAAAAAGAATAAAGAATATTATGAAAAGTTATATGATATAGAAAATAAATTTATGGAAAAAAATAACACAATATATGGAAGAAGCCAATCTACCTAAAGTCCCAGAAAAAATTAAAACTATATTAAATGAAAAAGTAACAGTGGAGGAACTAACAGAAGTGATAAAAAGACAGAAAAATGATAAAACTCCAGGCCCAAATGGGCTACCAGCAGAATTTTATATATGTTTTTCAGACACGTTAGGTTCGCCACTGAAGGAAGTTTGTAATGAGCTATTATTAGAAGCCAAATAACCAAATATATGGATAGAAGTGAATATTATGCTAATAGCAAAAGAAGATGTAGACCTGATGCAGATAAAAAATTATAGACCAATATCTTTATTAAATGTGGGCTACAAAATCTTTGCTTCAATAATAGCAGAGAGATTGAAATTTTTTTGACAGAATTTATCCACCCAGATCAAAATGGTTTCTTACCAAAAAGACAAATAAAGCACAATTTAAGGATCATTTTAGATACATTGGAATACTATGAAACACATCCAGGAAAACAAATGGCACTAATATTATTAGATGCCCAGAAGGCTTTTGACAATGTAAGTTGACAATTTATGATACATCACCTATACTGTATGGACTTTGGAGAAGAATTTATAAATGTAATTAAGACAAAATATCATAAACAAACAATTAAGATAATTGTAAATGGGGACTATACAGAGAGCTTTAATATAAAAAGAGAACAAGTAAGGATGCCCGCTATCGCCTTTATTATTTATATAAAATTTGGAAATTTTGAACAGGAATATCAGATAAAATTTAGAAATCAAGGGATGGAGATAGGAGAGGAAAGATATAAACTACAAGTGTTTGCAGATGATTTGGTATTTATTGTAGAAGAACTGCTAGAGACAATTCCAAAACTGTTAAAAGAGATAGAGGAATTTGGAGAGATACCAGGACTGAAAATAAATAGAGAAAAAACTAAAGTTATAGTTAAAAACCTTACACAAAAACAAAATCTGGCAGAAAAAAGTGGATTTTCAAATAGTTAAGAAAGTTAAATATTTGGAAATATACTTAACAGCAAGATGTGCAAAGATAAAAGAAGACAATTATATAAAATTACATAAGCAAATAAAATTAGATTTGGAAAAATGGAAAAACCTATGTTTATCAATGTTAGGAAGGTTTGCTACAACAAAAATGAATATCCTACAAAAACTGCTTTTCCTGTTCCAAACAGTACCTATAAAAATTGAAAATAAATTCTTTGATGATTTGAACAAGTTGATGCTGAAATTTATTTGGCAAGGAAAACAAGTGAGAATATAATTGAAAATGCTACAAGAATCTAAAGAAAAGGGAGTATTTGGACTACCAGATTGGTCTTTATATTATCAAATATGTGTGATAACATGGTTAAAAGAATGACACAAGAGACTGATATACTTAGAAGGACATGATTTACAATTAGGATGGCATACCTTCCTATGGTATGAGAATAATAAAATCCATACATACTTTCAAAATCACTATATAAGAAGCTCAGTAATATCAATGGGGGGCGGAATCAAACCTAAAATATACTTGGAAGATGGAAGACTTTACATACCCAAATCTGTGAAGCTTGAAAAATTTTTGACATATAAAGACATTTTGGACACTGAAGGGAAATTAAAATTGAAGCAAGAGCTTGAAGAACAGGACATTATCATGGTGGCCTCAATTGCAAATATGATCTAGATATGATACAGATATGAAAAAGTATGGCTTTTATAAGAAACAAACAACTATTGATAAGACACTGTTGAACTCTGATGAAAAACTAACTAAGAGATATATGTCAGATCCCTATTGTAATACTGCCATTCATGTACAGAGGAAACCCCACATTCTGTTACTCATCCTGTTTCCTATGTATCCTGTAATTTCCCTAGTTTATAACTTTTACTCTGTCACCTATTCTGCCCTGTGCTTTGATTTACTGTACCTTGTGGAATGTACAAAGGGAGAGGGCCATCTGTTCTCCCACGAGCTGCTCAAAGCATCCAGTAGTGGGAGGTGCTTCAGTCTCTGCTCGTTTAGGCTGGGCTTAATTTGCGGAACACTCCTCCTCCACCACCACGGGACTCCTCCCCAGCGTTCCCCAGTTTTGGCTCAGCCTCGTGAGAGATAGGCAGTGCTTTTCGTTAATCCTTGGCCGAAACAGGAGAATTCTCGTTAAGGTTTTCAGATAGTCAATTTCCTCTCCTCTTCTTTGACTTACCAACACTGCCTTTGCTATATGGCCATCGGGGATCGCATTATCAGGAAGCGCTCCTTGCACTACTAAGCGCAGGGAGGCTTCAATTTCGTTCCATTCCTCCCAACTGCTAGCCCTACCCTTGCCATTATGATCGCTGAGCCCTTTTAACATTTAAATGGCGTGGCTTTTTCTCTCTCACTCTCTCCTGAGTTGTATCACAGTTTTCCCCCCCACAAGAACGCCGTTTAGGGGTGGAGGTGTAATCGCCTGGTTATTTTCACCCCTCCCAGCCAGTTTAGCCCTAAGGGAAAGCTGTTGGAGCTTATCCTTTTTCTCGTCGGGAGATTGCTGCTGGCACATGCGCCGCAAATAACGTCTGGTCGCCATTTTTTTGCTGTAAAGGGACCGCGTGGCCATGTTGAGTGCTAATTCAATAGACTGTATGAGGTAATCCTTATTCCAGATTGAAGGGGTTTTTTACACAAAATACCCCAATGAATCATTACAACCTTGTTTCCAACCTATTTGAGGCCTTTGTTAATTCATGTTGTTGGCTCAACCCTCACAGTTCTCCCTATCCAGCAGCACAACAGCGAGCACCTAGGCCAGCGTCTGCCTGTGCAGAGAAGCTGTTGAAGGCCTGTGAGTGATAATTTGGCCTACTAGGCGTTCTCAATTTGGCTAATTGGGACATCCAAATTTGATATATATTTGCATACCCATACAAATTATTAATATTAATAATACTAAGATAATCATATTAATCATACCAATATAATAATACTAGCAATTTCATAACAATAATAAATTATTATTGTTGAGATACGACTCAATTTTGAAGGAGATATCCATATTTAAAAGGGGGGGTTGATTTCAGTGCACCCTGTCCATTCTTGGCCAGGTCCCTGGGTGCCCCAACTGCCTACACAATATAGCATTAAATAATGAGTGTACTGTTCATTCCACAATCAAAATGGCAGGGAGTAGTGGTTCACACACCTCAACTTCAAGGGGCAAGTCCAAATCTCAACACAATCCTAAGCAAAAAAAAAAAAAAAGGACTTCTAAGGCATCAGAAAAGGATGCCAACAGGCGCAACAAGGCACTGGAAAAACAAATAGATAAGTGCACACGGGAGGCACACAGGACCTCTCAAGCTTCCTCACCTCACAGTCCAGAGCCGTCTTCTTCTTTCCTCCCTCCTACCCCTCTAGATCTCTCCCTCTCATCCAGGCACAGCATGGCTCCTCAGACTCAACAGGCCCAGTCAGTTCAATCACCAACCATGCAAAGGATACCCAAAGCGACATTCACACCAATGGCTGCCGGTCTTCGACAGGAACAATCTCTTCCAGACGATGTGCCAGAGTGAATGAAGACCTGGATAGAGATGGCTATCGGTCAGGGAATCACAGCAGGTCTGCAGCAATCAGTTCGGTCATGGGCCAGGTTGGAGCAACACTATACCCAGGTACAGTTTCAAGGGGGTATGTTCCTACAGGAACCGCAGGAGGAGGAGGAGGAGAAGGAGGCAGAAGAGGTGGAACATATTGAGCAGATGGACCAGAGTGAATCAGAATCAATGCATGATACTGACCCGACCATGTCAGAACCAGACCCCTTAGAAAGGAGGATGTCTGAGGATGAGGGCCTTGTTCCCGACCAGCCTGTATTTACAGGCTTGTTCCGGCCACAAGTTTTCAAATCTCTATTGTTCAAGGCCAAAAACACTGCGTGCCTGGACAAGCCGGTCTCTTCTACCATTCCAACTCCATCAGATGAGGGACCAGAGGTCACCCAACCTGTAGTCGAGGCAGATGTGATTCCAATCCCTCACATGTTTGCAGACCTGGTACAGAAACAGTGGGCTTCAGCAGCAGTGTACCCAGCCCCCACTGGTTACAACAGGAAATTCTTTAATTTGGCCCCAGATTTCTTAAAATTGTTGAATACTCCTGAGGTAGACGAACTCATTGTTGGATTAGCGTCCTCGTCCTCCATTCCCAGTGAGGCACTGGAGGCATTAAAGCCAGAGGACAAACGGGCCGAGTTAGCCCTACGCAGGGGCCCATCAGTCTGATGTGTGGGCCATCAGAGCAGCCACGGCCGCTTCCTTCTTTACCCGTTCTTCCCTTAGATGGCTCCGGCTATTACAGGAGCATTTCTCCAATTCTAACACTAGAGCACACCAAGACATTGCAAAGCTTATAGCAGCCGCTGAATTCTCAGCTGACGCAACCTTTCATGCAGTTTTCAGCCAAAGCCATTACTTCACAAGTCACAGCACGACACTTGCTATGGTTAAAGAATTTACAAGTGGATATTAAACATAAATGCAAGCTCGCTTCATCTCCTCTAGCAGGAGACAGACTGTTTGGCCCTTCCCTCGATCCGCTACTCATCGAGACTCAAAACAAAAAGAAAATTTAACCCTCCCTTTTTCAGAGGTCAGACCCTAGAAACTCTCAGTCCTTTCGGAGGGGAACCTTTTGGCCCTTTTATCAGGGACCATTCTCAACCAGATACCAGAGAACCCTACCTTTTTGACCAGGGCAACAGCAACAGGTCAGACTTTGGGGATAGGAACAGAAGGGGTGGCCAACCCAAGAAATCCTTCTGAGGAGCGGGAAATAGATTTTTCCGGCGTCCAAGATAACTCCATGGACCCAGCTCCCATTGGCGGCTGCCTTAAATTATTCACGGACCAATGAGACTCCTCAACGTCTGATTCCTGGGTCAGAGACATGATCAGATTCGGCCTCGCGCTGGAGTTTCAATCCGCTCCCCCAGACTTCTTTATGTCGTGCCCTCTTTCCAGAGATCCGGTTAAACAAAATCTTATGGAAACAGCTATTCAGCACCTACTGGATATATGAGCCATCCAACCAATAGCTACCGACCAACGAGGGCAAGGTTTCTATTCACATCTTTTCGTTGTTCCCAAAAGTTCAGGGGGGTGGAGAGCAATCTTGGATTTGAAATGCCTTAATCAATTTTTAGTATATCACAAATTTAAATGCACACCCTGCAATCTATCTTACTTGGTATCAGAAAAGGTGACATCCTTACATCCATAGATCTGACGGAGGCATACTTACATATTCCAATTTGGCCTTCCCACTATAAATTTTTATGATTCCGTTATAATAATATCCATTTTGAATATGTGGCTCTTTCTTTCGGACTAGCCTCTGCCCCCAGGACCTTCACAAAGGTTTTTGCAGCCCTCGCTGCTCATCTCCGGGGTGTCCCCATACGACTGCAGTGTTACCTCGATATCTTAATTTTGTCATCTTCTGTTCATCAATCAGTCATAGATACTCAGACCACATTACAATCCCTACAACTACACGGGTTCTCAATTAATTGGGAAAAGAGTCATTTAACACCTTTGACTCGATTAATCCATCTGGGGGCAGTCATAGATACAGTGGAAGGCAAAGTTTTCCTGTCACCAGACAGACAAAACAGCATTCATCAATTAGTTAAGGAGATCAGGGTTCATAGGAGGGTGTCCCTAGCTGATCTATCAAAATTGTTAGGCAAGATGATCTCATGTATATCTATTATTCCTTGGGCCTGGCTCCACACTAGATCCCTCCAGTGGTTCCTGCTCCCGTACCAGCGATCCGGCCGAAGAAACTCCAAATACAAGGTCAAAGTTCCATCACAGGTCCTCATATCTCTTCTCTGTTGGACAGACCAGCCATAAACAAAAGTTGCCTATTCAAAGAGCCCCACAGACTTACCATCACCACCGATGCCAGCCTGATGCGATGGGGAGCTCACTTTCAATCGCTCACAGCCCAAGGCCGCTGGTCCTCCACAGAACGGTCATGCAGCATAAACTGGCTGGAGCTTCGAGCAGTACACCTGGCTCTCCGCAGCTTCCTTCCACAGGTACACAACCAACACATATTAATATTGACCGACAATGTAACCGCAAAAGCTCACATAAACAAACAGGGGAACTCAGTCGAAACACCTCATGCGAGAAATGGAGCATTTGTGTCATTGGGCAGAGAGCAACCTGATTTCCATCAGAACAGAACACATTTCAGGACTGTCGAATACACAGGCAGATTGGCTAAGCAGGGCCACGATAGATCCATCGGAGTGGCGCCTCCATTCGACCCTCTTTTAAGAGGCGGTCAGGACATTTGGGCAGCCAGTGGTAGACCTGTTCACTTCCCCCTCAACACTCAGCTCCCGAGATTTCTTCCAGATACCCCTCGTAAGGAGCGGAGAATTTCAATGCACTCCATTGCCGTTGGCCCCTGAGGCTTCTGTACGAATTCCTGCTACTTCCACTGATCCCCAAGGTCATCCAGAAGCTACTCGATGAGAGGGCGGAGCTGCTTCTGGTAGCTCCCTATTGGCCCAGACGGTCGTGGTTTGCAGACCTCCGTAGTCTATATCACCACCATGGAGAATTCCGCCAGACAGAGTCTTGTTAACCCAAGGACCCCTTCAACATCCGGACCCTCAATGGTTGCACCTGACCGTCTGGAGGTTGAGTGGAGTCATCTGAAGAGCAAAAAGTTTTCCAACAGAGTTATCACCACCATCCAAGCTGCCAGATGCCCCTCAACAACTCGCATCTACAATGCCACGTGGTCCAGTTTCTGCAAATGGTGTACCAAGTCTCAAATTGATGCCATTTCTCCATCTGTGGCTCCAATTCTAGAGTTCTTACAAGAGGGGCTTGGCAGGGGATTATCACCTAATACGTTGAAAAGACATCACTTATGAAGGTCTCCTATCTCTTTCCCATCATCCATGCATAGTGTTTCCTTCTAGGAGCCACAAACTTACGCCCGCCAACGGTTCACCATTATCCCACTTGGGACCTTAACAAGGTTCTTCTTGCACTCACTAAGTGCCCTTTCGAGCCTTTGCAATCGTCAAGTCTCCAATTTCTGACATATAAAGTAGTTTTTCTTGTAGTGACCACTTCCGCTCGTTGTATTTCGGAACTGGCAGCTTTGTTGATCAGACAAGAGCTTTGCGTCTTCCATTCCGACAGGATCGTCCTTCGTTCATACCCAAAGTTAATTCAGCCTTTCACAGGGCACAAGAACTGATACTTCCTAATTTTTGTCCCAGGCCATCCCAAGGGCTGGAATGACAATGGCATCAGCTGGATGTGAGGTGAGCGTTGCAAATATATATTCATCGCACAGCCTCTTTCAGAAAAACGGAAGCTTTATTTGTGTCTTTTCAGCCCAACAATCAGGGATGCAAGGTCTCATCCCCCACAATAGGCTGTTAGCTATGGGCCGCAATAGCGAAAACGTATCAGACTCAATCACTACTGGTGCCCAGAGGCATAACAGCTCATTCAACAAGGAGCGCTGCAACATCGGCAGCATGGGCCACGCAGGTACCAATCACTGACATCTGTCGTGCCGCAACCTGGGGCTCTCCATCGCCTTTCATTAGGCATTATAAAATAGATGTGTTTGCATCAGCGGAGGCCTCCTTTGGCAGAAGGGTTCTGCAACGGGTCCACAAAGACCAGGAGGGGATCCCAAGACAGATGGACTCCCTCCCGTAGGAAGGTCAAGCTTTAGTATGTCCCACTACTGGATGCTCTAAGCAGCTCGTGGGAGAAAGGGCATTGGTACTTACCTGACACACCTGTTCTCTTTGAGCTGCAAAGAACATCCAGCCCCACCCTCTTCCGTCTGGTGGGATCCTGTTTCGGCCAATGAATTTTTAACATATTAAGGGTGAGGGTGTTTGTTTCTCTTGTCTTCGCCAAAACTGGGGAACGCTGGGGAGGAGTCCCGTGGAGGAGGAGGAGGAACGTTCAGCAAATTAAGCCCAGCCTAAATGAGCAGAGACTGAAGCACTTCCCACAACTGGATGCTCTTTGCAGCTCAAAGAGAACGGGCATGTCAGGTAAGTACCAACGCCCTTTTTCTCTCAGTTCGGAAGCCTCACAGAAGAAGCGCATGGGAATGACTCCATATCTCTTTTTCAGGATGACCGTTTCCACAACATCTTCGCACCTGTGGATTGGCTCATTCAACATCAGACTGAGGAGACGGGTTTCTAACCATTTTATCCTAATGGAATTGCTGTTTCAAGAAGTTTAATCAAACTTGATAAGTATGGAGAAAATTGTAACATATAGATATCAGGATTCTGGCAGTTACTTAAATCAACTCATAGTTAAATGTCAACTCATAAAACATTTTGTATACATGTTTTATAGTTGACAATAGAGACATCCTGAATGAACAGGGAGAACTGAAAACTAGATCAGAACTGGTAGCACAAGGGGTGAATATAGAATGGTGGTCTTACTTGCAAATACAAACAAGATACACACAGGACAGGAAAACATGGAGCATTAATAAAGAGTGAACAATTCTGGATAAGCTTCTGTTAGAGACCGATGATAAATTAATAAAAGTACTGTATAGATATTTATTAGAATACAAACTTGAGGAAGAACATGCAAAAGAAACAATGGTGGCATGGGCAAAAAAATTGGGTTATAATATTGAATTGGCTAAATGGCAAAAACTTTGGACCAATAGGAAAGTAACAATGGCTAAGCCATACAGGGAAAACCTTTATAAGATGTTTTACAGGTAGCATCTTCCACCAGCAAGGCTTTCTAAAATGTTCAAAAGTCTATCTCCAAATTGTTGGAAGTGCAAAGATGTATCAGGCACATTTTTTCACATGCGTGGACTTGCAATACTGCAAAAAAATATTGGAGACTGATCCAGACATGGGTGGAACAAATGGTGGGAGAGTTTATTCCACTTAAGCTGGAATTTTTTCTCCTAGGAATAATACCAGAAGGATACAGGAAAGACTTAATTTATCTAATAGTACATAGTATATCACAGAAGTGAGTACACCCTTCACATTTTGTAAATATTTAAGTATATCTTTTCATGTGACAACACTGAAGAAATGACACTAGGCTACAATGTAAAGTAGTGAGTATACAGCTTGTATAACAGTGTAAATGTGCTGTCCCCTCAAAATAAAGCAACACACAGCCATTAATGTCTAAACTGCTGGCAACAAAAGTGAGTATACCCATAAATGATAATGTCCACATTGGGCCAAAGTGTCAATATTTTGTGAGGCCACCATTATTTTCCAGCACTGCCTTAACCCTCTTGGGCATAGAGTTCACCGGTTGCACTGGAGTCCTCTTCCATTCCTCCATGATGACATCATGAAGCCGATGGATGTTAGAGACCTTGCTCACCTCCACCTTCTGTTTCAGGATGCCTCACAGATGCTCAACAGGGTTTAGGTCTGGAGACATGCTTGGCCTATTCATCACCTTTACCCTCACCTTCTTTAGCAAGGCAGTGGTCATTCTGGAGGTGCGTTTGGTATCGTTATCATGTTGGAATACTGCCCTGCGGCCCAGTCTAGGCTAGACAATGGAGAAAAGGACCTGTACATTGACTACCGTGCTGACTGTATCAAAAGTAAGTCACACAATCCACAACTCAGCATCCAACTCTACTTCAACCAATCCACCATCACCCAAGAGTAGGCACGCATGCCCCTAACTACCTCAATTCCAACTACAACTGGCCTTAAATGCAAGCTACTCAGTGCAAGAAGCCTTGTGAATAAAATACCTGAATTTCTCCTCTTACTAAATACAGCTAAATTCGACATCATATCTGTCTGTGAAATATGGCTCAATGCATCTCTCCCTGACTCCATTACCACAGTAAGAGACTATCATGTTTACCGATCAGATCGTGAAATCCGTAGAGGAGGTGGTGTTGCTATTTTCTATAAAAAGTCCTTACATCTAAAAAACATGCAAGTTACCCAGGAGCTTGCTCTTCCTGAGACCATCGTCTGTGAACTGTCCTTAAATATCACATTTCAATTCTTACTATGTTACAGAACCCCTGATTATGACATTGAACATGTAAACAAGCTAAATTCACTACTAACATGAGCAACATCCTGCCCACATGCTCTTACCTTTCTTGGTGACTTCAATCTACCTCATATTAACTGGACCCTAAACAAATGTAAAACTGAACCCATACATGCAACCTTCTACGATGCTGTAACAAATCTGGGACTGGAACAACTAGTAACCAACAATACTAGACTTAACAACTGCCTCCATCTCATCTTCTGCAATAGTTTGAATTCAATTTATGGAATACAAATTAAAGAACCCTTTTCCAACTGTGACCACAACATGATTGACTTTTGTCTCAACATACGTCCACACAAAAATCATCACAATGACGGGATCCCCAATTATAACCTCAAAAAAGGCAACGATGATCTTATAATCAATGTTCTCTCTTCCCTTGATTGGCAATTTCTATTCACTGGATGCAATATTGTTGAAGACCATTACAACATATTTTTATTTGAAGTCAAAAGAGTCATCAAACTATATGTACCAATAACAACTCCCAAAACCAGAAAAAACCCATAACAATAAGGAAGCTTCAATCCAAAAAGAAATCACTTTGGTGAAAAAACAAATCTGGTCACGTTGCCAACTTCAAAAGCCGATACAAAAATTTATGCCACCAGATAAAGACTGAATGCACCAATTATCATATTTTGTAAACAACAAACTAAAAGACTCAAGGTTCATCCCACCCCTGAAAGGACCTAATGGTAAAGACTGCAATGATGACACCATTAAAACCAACCTCTTTAACACATTATTTGGCTCAGTATTCATAAACAGCAATGGATCATGCCCAGTATTTCCTAGTCGAACCACAGAAAACTACAATGATCTAATACATATCGATTTTACAGAAGACGATGTTGAAAAAGCACTACGTAATCTAAAACCATCTCCATCTATTGGACCGGATGGAATATGTGCCTACTTCTTAGAAAAGCTATCCACTGCCATAGCCGAAACTCTAAGCATAATCTTTGAAAAATCCTTCGGGACCAGCTCCTTGCCAAAACTATGGTCACTAGCCACGGTCATCTCCATCTTCAAAAAGGGAGACGCCAGCCTAGTTGAAAATTACTAGACCAATCTCTTTATGCTGCATCACCTGTAAAATCATGGAATCAATTATTAACCAATCCATTATTCTCCACTTAGAGACAAGCAACCTACTCTCTAAGAAACAATTTGGTTTCAGAAAAAACTATCCTGTAACCTGCAACTCTTACACTGCCAAAACATATGGACTACACAACTCAATCAGGGCAAAGCAATAGACGCAGTCTACATGGACTTCTGTAAATACTTTGATTCAGTGGTACATGACAAACTACTACTAAAACTAAAATCGTATGGTATCTCTGGACACCTGCATTACTGGATAGAAGCATTCCTGTCAAACAGACAACAAATGGTCAAAATTGGGAACGTCCTATCAAATTCTGTACCTGTCAACAGTGGTGTCCCCCAAGGCATGTTCTAGGACCAACTCTCTTCATACTCTACATAAATGACCTCTGTGGTCATATTAAGAGCAACTGCCTTCTTTTTGCTGATGATGTAAAGCTATTCAACACTGTTAGGGATATACACCCTAGCAGAACCTGCAGGGCAGTCAGGCAGGCAGGCAAATATGTGAGATAAACGTTGTTGTAGTTTACACTCAGTAAAACAGATACAATGTGCTAGTTAAATAGTTTATTCCAGTAATAGTTATAGCATAGTCAAACAGTCCATATATCATACACAAGTTCAGTCCGTCCGGGGATTATTCAGTTGCAAAGTCCAGTGTCAAAAAAGAGGTCAGTAAACTTACAAATATCAGTCCAGTAATTTATCTCTTCGCAGTAGAGATATGAAGAAGTCAAACCTCCTTTCTTCTTTTAGCAACAGCAGAGAACAAGCAGTTAACAAACCATCAATCCATCATCGTCAGCAAGCAATCCAGTAAGCCAGCAATCAATCAAGTTCTCTTGCTCCCTCTTATGGCGATTTACAGCCGCACCCAAAATTACATGCTTTGCAGTTAAAGTGACACACACTTAAATTCACAATCATAGTCTATATATATTATTTTACCCAAACCACGTTAGGTAACCTATGTTATTCCTAACAAACACCACCAACAATACTGCTACCCTTCAAAAAGACCTCGACTATGTATCAGAATGATCAAACAAATGGCAACTTCAAATCTCAACAAATAAATGCTCTATCTTACATATTGGCAAAAAAATCAGAAAATAAAATACAAGCTGAATAGTCAAGACCTTGTTGATGATCCAAACTCTGTAAAGGACCTTGGAGTACTCATCTCTAATGATCTAAGTGCTAGAGCCCATTGTAACTATATAGCCAAAAAGGCAGTAAGAGTTGTTAACCTAATCCTGGGTAGCTTTTTCTCCGGTAATATCACACTACTAACTAGAGCATACAAAACATTTGCTAGACCAATACTTGAATACAGTTCATCAGTCTGGAACCCGCATTACATATCTGGTATTAATACAGTTGAGAAAGTCCAAAAATATTTCACAAGAAGAGTTCTCCACTCCTCTACTCGTTGCAGAATACATTATACCACCAGACTTGAAATTTTAGACCTAGACAACCTAGAACTACGCCGCCTTCGGTCCAATCTAAGTATAGTAGATAAAATTATATATTGCAATATCCTACCTGTCAATGAATACTTCAGCTTCAACTGCAACAATGCAAGAGCACACAATAGATACAAACTCAAGGTAAACTGCACCAAACTTGACTGCAGGAAATATGACTTCAGCAACAGAGTGGTCAATGTCTGGAATACTTTACCTGACTCTGTGGTTTCTTCCCCAAACCACAAAAACTTTAACCTTAGACTGTCTAATATTGACCTCACCCCCTTCCTAAGAGGTCTGTAGGGGGTGTGCATAAGCGTACCAATGTGCCTACCGTCCCTGTCCTATTGTTTTTTTTCTTATATATATCCATTTCATGTATTCATAGCTATGTTTATACTTATACCTATTATCTTATAATTGCTTGACAGATAAATAAATATCTAAAATATCTAAATAGTCCTGGGTGTAAGGACCAGACTCTTCCTCCCTTCAGATGATAAGAATGAACTTTTGAAGATTGCATATTTCAAAAGGAATTATTTATTGAAGAGGAAGAAAGCAAGTCAACATTCAAAGCAGGGTCTGATATCCTTTCATATATGCAGTTCATATAAAGGGAGTTAGAACCCCTCCCCTTAGTCTGATGTGGATTTTGCCAATACTCAGAAGCAAACATGTAATTTTTTCCTCGGGAGGTTTCATTGAACCCACATGAACAAAAATTGCTGCCCCAATGCTATTCTGAGAGAAGAAAGGTGGGTCTTTGCACCTTTCTGTGGATTATAGAAATTTGAACACTGTGAACATGGAGAATGCATACCCCCTCCTCCTCATGAAAGACATGTTAGCCCCCTCTCTAAAGGAATTTTTTTTTCAAAACTGGAGTTAAGAGAGGCTTACTACTGAATCAGGATTAGGGAAGGGGATGAATGGAAAACAGCTTTAACACTTCTTTGAGGTGCTACCAATTCAAAATGCTCCCATTTGGACTTCAAGTTGCCCCTGCCGTGTTTATGCAACTAATAAACAAGGTGTTCCATTAACAATTGTACAAAGGGGTTCTGGTGTACTTAGATGACATTTTTATATACCCTGAGAAAAAAATCGAGCATGTAAAGCTTGTCTGAGCAGTCCTAAACAAACTTTGCACTGTGAAACTTTACACAAAACTTTATAAATGTGAATTCCACAAAGATAGAATTGACTACCTGGGATACAGGATTTCCCATGAGGGCATGGAAATGGACCCAGGGAAAGTCCAAGCAGTGATCGACTGGGCTCCCTGTCCCCTGCCCCGGCAAACAACTACAAAGCTTCCTGGGGTTTGCAAATTTTTACCAGCAATTTATCCCAGTGTTTGCACAAATGGCACTTCCAATCACTAACCCACTGAAAGCAAAGGTGGGGGACAAACCAAAACTGAAGCAGCCCATAAACTGGACCATGGAATGCCAGGCAGCATTTGATAGACTGAAACAATTGTTCTCAGCCGAACCAGTCTTAAAACACCCAGATCCAGAACAGCCATTCATCATACAGGCAGACACCAGAGACATAGCAATCAGAGCCATCCTACTCCAAGGAAACCAGTAGGGCCAATATGACCTGCTCAGACCAGAATCCTCTAACAGTGAGTCCTTCATGGTTTGTAAAACTCCACTCCATCTCTCAGCAACACCATTCTCAGCTGCTGTGTATGGATTTGTGCATTTGTGTGTTATTCCTAATTGTTCCAACCACAGTTGAAAACTTGTTGACATGAATTCTGAACCTCTGTCAGTTTGCAACTGACGTACCTGTTTGTACCTTCTTTCTATGAAGCTTACCCATTGCTTAAATTTCTGTAGCACCTCTATTTTACTTTTTAGTAACTAGCAGAAACCAAACCTGCTATAGTAATCTACAATGACCAGTGCATACTTTGCTCCTTCCAAACTGGCTTTCATTGGCCCTACC
The DNA here is from genome assembly GCF_049901735.1 of Notechis scutatus. NCBI lineage: Eukaryota > Metazoa > Chordata > Lepidosauria > Squamata > Elapidae > Notechis > Notechis scutatus. The sequence goes on from NC_142025.1 coordinate 65,104,147, forward strand.
AAATCTGCATGTATCAGCTCTAGAGTTCTTGTTGTCTGCCTTGTGCTACTTTTGCTGACTGGGAATGTCTTGGACTTTGATGATTTGCATACTGCACAGTCCAAATATGCCTTACATCCCTTTACATGCAATCCTTCTGCATATTGTTCCATTTTTTGAACAACTTTAAAGCTGGCATGGCCAAGCTTTCTGTGCAAAAGATGAACACATGAAACATATTGTGCCACATTGCCAAATGTTTGTGCACAATTAATATTTTGTCCTTGCCACATATAAAGGTTGCTTTATGCCTTTTGCAAATATTTTGCCATTGTGCTGTATGAGACACTTCCCATTTACAAATGTGGTCTCAAACCCTTGCTTGTGTAAATGAGAGACATCCAGCAAATTATGCTCCATTTCAGGCAGACACAAAACATCATTGAACCTTATTTCCAGAATTTGTACTTCCAATGACTTTAGCCTTTTTGCCCCATTTGCCAAGGCTACTGTATCTCCAACAATTTAGAATTATTAACAAAAACAATTTAGAATTATTAACAATTGTTTGACTAGCCCCCCTGTCAATCAGCCATTGATCTCTCCTGAAATAGCTGACTTTTGCAACAGCAGCCTGTCCATCCGCTAATTGCCTTCCTTGCAAAATGCTTCTTCTGCCTTGCGAATAATTTCTTCCTTGCAAAAACTTTTTCCTTTGCAAACAGTCTTTCTTTAAGTGAGTTGTTTCACCACAAATGAAGCACCGCCTCTGTTGCTGTGTTGTTATCTGATATCCCCTGTTGCTCTTCTCTTCTCTGGAGACAACCAGTCTGTGGAATCTTCCATTCTGCTCCTTGGGCCCCCTCCTCGGGGATTTCGTGGCTTTTTCTATAATGGCATATCAGCTCTTCAGCTGTCAGACGCGGTTTAAATGGCTCAAAATGCAATTCCTGCTCTGGTTTGCACTCAAACACTGCAGAAACAATATCCCATGAGTCATCCAGATTGTTTAAAACTAGCAGCACTTTCTGAGATTCAGGAGCCTTCATTTTACGCTGTTCTAACAATGTTTCCATATTCACTAAATGCTGCTCAACAGATTCTCCCGGTTGCAAACTGGCTCTGTATAACTTTTTTTGATAATTGCACTATATTGCATACTGACACAATCACATGTACAGTCCTTAACTTTTGCCAGACCTCATTTGCAGTCTTTAAATCAGCTACATTGATAAACTGATTATCTTCTAAATTTAAGATGATATAAGCCATTGCTTGATCATGCTGCCTCTGATCTGCAACAGTTAAGGGTGTTAGGAATAACATGGTTACCTAACTTAGTTTGGGTAAAATAATATATATAGACTATGATTGTGTGTGTCACTTTAAAATGCAAACCATGTATTTTGGGTGCGGTTGTAAAATCACCATAAGAGGGAGCAAGAGAGCTCACTGTTTGCTGGCTTTTACTGGATTGCTGACAATGATGGATTGATGGTGATAACTGCGTGTTTTCCTTGCTATTTCTGAATGAAGAAAAGAGGTTTGATTTTCTTCATATCTCTACTGCAAAAAGAGATATATTACTGGATTGATTATTTGTAAGTTTACTGACCTCTTTTTCGACACTGGACTTTGCTAATGATTAATCCCTGGACGGAATGAACTAAGTGAATGATATATGGACTGTTTGACTATGCTATAACTATTAAGGATAATAAAAACTATTTAACTGGCATGGTGTATCTGTTTTACTGAGTGTAAGCTGCAACAACGTTTATCTCACATATCTGCCTGCCTGACTGACTACCGTGCACATTCTGCTAGGGTGTATATCCCTAACACTGGTTATGGGCCCAGGATGCACAGTCAGACTAATCAGGATATAACAGGCTTATATATAAAGTGAGAGTTTGTGTAGTTACACAATACTGTAAACAGACAGCTGTGTTTTATTAATTATAGTTTAATATCCAGAGAAAGATGGCACAAGTCAATTTACAAAGTTTGTCTCTAATATCCAAACTGGATGGAACAAACTATGTTTAGTGGTCTATGAAATGCAGCCTACTTCTACGCAAAGAAGGTTTGTGGAATATAATTCAAAACCCACCAGAAGTAGATGAATGGGATCTGGAGGTTGAGGATGATGCCCAGAAAATACAAGAATATCAACTGAAGAATGAGCAAGCTCTCTGTATAATAGGACTGACACTCTCTGACCAGCAGCTTGTCCATATTCATGGAGAAGAAACAGCTGCGAAATGTTGGGAGAATTTAAAGAAGATTTATGTTCGAGACAGTGTAGGAGCACATATAAATCTTACACGAAAACTGTTCAGAACACATCTTCAAAAGAATGGAGACATGCTGAGTCATATAAACACTATGAACAGAATTTTTCAGGAACTGCATGAAAAAGAACTTATCTTCATAGAACTACATCAAGTTTATATAATTTTGTCTTCTTTAGATGAGAGCTACGACAACTATGTAACTTCACTTGAAGTTCTGCCAAAAGATAATCTTACATTAACCGACATTACTGGCAGATTAATTGAAGAAGCCAGGAGAAGGCTTGAAAGGGATCAACTCAGAAGGGAACAACCACAATGTGAAGAAGAGAAAATATCTTCGTCAGCCTATACAATTAGAAAATGTTTTAATTGTGGAGGAAAAGGACATTTGGCTAGATTCTGCAAGAAAGCAAAACACCACAATGCCAGCCAGAATGCTAGAAGGCATCAAAAGGATGAAAAATGCATAGAGTTAGCCATGTATAGCAACGAAACTGTGAATAATAATTTATGGGTTGTAGATAGTGGAGCATCACACTGCATAACAAAAGATAAGAAAAGATTTGTTAAGATGTCCACGAGTTTACAGCAGATATCGTTAGCTAATGGCTGGAAACTGAAAGCTAAAGGTGAAGGTATAGCACATTGTTCTTGCATAAAAGAAAATGTAAAAATGTTATATGTACCACAACTTAAGTTTAATTTGCTTTCGGTTAGAGTTTTGGTTAAACTAGGTTATGTAATTACCTTTAGGGGAGAAAACTGCATAATAGAAAAGGAAGGTGAAAAAGTGACTGCAACTTTAAAAGGTGAATTGTATGTGTTAAATGATAAGCAATTAGAGGTAGCTAACACAGTATATAATGTTGAACCTCATGATGAGTGCATACATTTGTTACACAGACGTTTAGGGCATATAAAATTTAAAATACTTAAACAAACGGTTGAACTGTCTGAAGGTATAAAACTAAAGCCTTGCAGTAAGTATTTGCACTGCAATGCGTGCAGTCAAGAAAAAAGCAAGGTAATACCAGCAAATAGAATAAATGGATTTAAAACTAAAGAGCCTCTAGAGGTCGATTTGCTGATATTATAGGTCCTAAAAAACCAAGTGTGGGAGGTGCTCGTTATATACTAAGTATAATGGACCATTATTCCAGATATGGTTTCTGTTATCTAATGAAGAACAAAACGGAAACATATCAAAATTTCTTTAATTGGCTTAAATTTGCAGAAAGAAAAACTAAAAGGAAACTAGTAACTCTTGTAACTGATAATGGTACGGAATTTATAAACAATAAATTCCAAAACAGACTGAAGATGGCAGGTGTTGAACATAAAAAGTCTGCACCATATAGGCCACAACATAATGCCTTTATAGAAAGACGAGGCCAAACATTACAAGCAATGGCTCGTACTATGCTGTCAGATTCAGGATTACCTGAAACTTTGTGGGGAGAAGCAATAATGTGTGGTAATCATATATTGAATAATGTTGTTAACTCAACAACAGGTGAATTACCATTCACACGGTGGCATGGTAGAAAAACTGACCTAAGCTACATGCACACATTTGGAGCACCAGCATGGGTGCATATTCCTACACAACTGAGACACAAGGGGCAGCATAGGGCTAAAAGGTTATTCTTTGTAGGTTATGAATCTAACCACAAACCATACAGATTCTGGGAAAAAGGTACACCTAGAGTTTACTGTAGTGCTAGTGCACAATTCCTTGAACATGTAGGATGGGAAAAACTGGAACAAGATTCAAGTAAGGATGTAATCATAGAAACCTACAAAAGACCAAAATCACATATCAGTAATAAGAAGAGTATAATTAAAGAGGAAGTACAGGAAGAGCACATAGGACCAGAACAGGAGGAAATAGGTGAACAGGAAGAAATAGATAACCAGGAACAGGTAGTACATGAAAGTCCATCTGTAAGCCCTGTAATACCTAGATGGTCAACACGTGTAACCAGACCACCTGACAGGTACCAAGCAAGTGTAGTTTGCCAAGTTAGTAAAGTTCCAACTACTGTTGAAGAACTTAGGATGTATCCTGCAAAGGAACAGGAAAATTGGCATAAGGCAATGGAGAAGGAACTAAATTCATTAAAGGAAATGAAAGTTTATGAAAATGCCAAATTACCTCCAGGTGAAAAGTCCATTGACTGCAAATGGATATTTAAATTAAAAACTGGTAAAAATGGGACAGTTACCCATAAGGCTAGGTTGGTAGCTCAAGGATTTAATCAAACTGCATATGATTATGATGAAGTATTTGCACCGAGTCTAAAAGCAACAACCTTGAGAGCAGCTTTAGTGTGGGCAGCTAAGAAAAACTATATTATAAATCATTTAGATGTAGAAACTGCCTATCTGCATGTACCATTGCAGCACACTATATATTTAAGGAAACCAGTAGGTATTAAGGATAATAAACCTAATAATGACTGTTGGAAACTTAAAAAGAGTCTTTATGGATTAAAGCAATCTGGTTATGAATGGAACCAATATATTGTTAAAGAGTTAAACAATATAGGGTTTAAAGCAGGTTTAGCTGATCCATGTTTATTTAAAAGAGAGAATAATGGAACGGTGTCATTATTATTGTTGTTTACAGATGATATTGCTTTAATTACAAAGACTAATAATGAAGCTACTGAAATAATATCATTATTAAGTAAGAGGATAAAATTAAAGCAATTAGGAGAGATAAGACAGTATTTAGGATTGACAATAAACAAAACCAAGAGTGGCTTTAAGATATCTCAAGAAGATAAAATTTACCATTTGCTAAAAACATATAAAATGGAACTTTGTAAGCCGGCAAAAACTCCAATGAGTCAGGAATTTTGCCGAACTGATGCTCTAAGTTCAAAATTCGATAAGACTATTTATCAATCATTAATTGGTAGTTTATCGTATATTAGTAATTGGTCAAGGCCAGACATTGCATATGGCGTTAATCAATTGGCAAGATTCAACGCTGAACCCACTGAACGTCACTGGCAAGCGCTAAAGCGTATATTTAGGTATCTTAAAAGGACAATGCACTATGCATTGTATTTGGAGCCAAAAGATGATTTGATTTTAAGTGCATATGCAAGTTTTGCAACAGACATAAACACTAGGAAATCAACTTCAGGTATGACTATACTATTAGGTAAAGCACTGATTGGTTGGAGGTCAATTAGACAGCAACACATAAGTATGTCCACAATGGAAGCAGAATTTTCATGTCTATCTTTGTTATGTACTGATTTAATTCTGTATAAACAGTTGTTATTAGATATGGGAATAACTGTTAAAGATTCCATTGTAGTGTATGATGACAATCAAGCAGCCATACGGTTGGCTACAAATATTGCTGTAAAAATGAGATCTAAGCATACAGATCTTAGATATCTGAATGTAAGACAATCTGTAAAAAAATGGTTTAATAAGTCTGGAATATTGCATGACTGAAGAAAATTTTGCTGATCAGTTTACAAAAGCCCAAGGTGCAGTAAAGTACAAGGAAAGTTGTGAAAACTATGGGTTAAAGTTGTAAATAGATATATATGTTATTATATTACCCAAAAGGGGAGAATGTTAGGAATAACATGGTTACCTAACTTAGTTTGGGTAAAATAATATATATAGACTATGATTGTGTGTGTCACTTTAAAATGCAAACCATGTATTTTGGGTGCGGTTGTAAAATCACCATAAGAGGGAGCAAGAGAGCTCACTGTTTGCTGGCTTTTACTGGATTGCTGACAATGATGGATTGATGGTGATAACTGCGTGTTTTCCTTGCTATTGCTGAACGAAGAAAAGAGGTTTGATTTTCTTCATATCTCTACTGCAAAAAGAGATATATTACTGGACTGATTATTTGTAAGTTTACTGACCTCTTTTTCGACACTGGACTTTGCTAATGATTAATCCCTGGACGGAATGAACTAAGTGAATGATATATGGACTGTTTGACTATGCTATAACTATTTTTTTTTTAAGCAAATTTTATTAATTTCAAAGACAAACAAATCATCATCAACCATTACATATTTGAACCTTTTTCCATTATAAATTTTACAAGTCAGATAAAACCTTATTTTATACAATACAATTCTATTTTAAGCCATTTCCATATGAGCATAAAAATACCTCTTATCCAATTTCTCTTTACTTCTCTTTACTCTTATTCAATTTCACTATTATTATTTCATCTATTTCTTTCTGACTTGATTACCATTATTCTCATTCTGTATTTCTACAAGGTTTTATTAATACTCTCAAAAACATAAACACACAACAAACAAACATATAAAAAATCTTTTAGGAAAGTAACTTCGCCCCAGGTACCTCTCTTTATATGGGCTTCAATTATATTCATGCTCATCTTACATATCATTACCTATTTTGTTTACCATTCTATATCTTCTATATAAACTTCTCCACACATTTCCCTCTTCATAATTCTATCTTATTTAATCCATCTTAATTTAAATCATTATATTTGTATCTTTTGCCCATTCTTTATTATCCTTCTATCTCATTCCTTATAAAAAAAAATGCTATAACTATTAAGGATAATAAAAACTATTTAACTGGCACAGTGTATCTGTTTTACTGAGTGTAAGCTACAACAACGTTTATCTCACATATCTGCCTGCCTGACTGACTACCGTGCACATTCTGCTAGGGTGTATATCCCTAACAAAGGGCACTTGGGGTGAGCTTTCCACAATATTCCACAGTTCCTTAGCTTTCAGAAAACATTCCATCTTTGCAGCCCAAATTCTTCTGACTCAATCTAAGGCAGAGAGATCACCTTAATTTTGTCAGCCATCCTGCAAAATTTTTCTCTCTGTCTTTTAAACAAAGACAGTCTCTCAGCTTAATTACAATTCAGTCTTTAACTGTGTGCTCTGGTTCTGGGTCCATAACCTGTTTTTGTTTGCAGCAGAAATCCAAATTCAGAAAACACACAGATGACTGATTCAGTAGGATCATAAATTTCTTTATAAACATAATAACATGAAGTCAAGTTTACAATAGCATTAGTAGATTCTTTCAACGTAACATAAACAAAAACATAGGGGGCGTGCATAAGCGCACCAACGTGCCTACCGTCCCTGTCCTATTGTTTCTCTTATTCTTTTATTTTTCTTATATGTACCCATTTCATGTATTCACAACTATGTATACACTTATACTTATTATCTTGTAAACAATTGGCAAATCAAATAAATAAAATAAATAAATAAATAAGCAGCAGCTCAGAGGGCTCAGAACAGATATCAGTTTCAGCAAGCAAGCAAACCAAACTAGTTTCTCTTTCACTTTAGAGCTGAGCACAGAACAGAAATAAACCATGCCCAGATTCTCTCTTTAAGTTTCAGCCCCCAATTCAGCTCTCATTGTCTGACCTTGTTACTAAGCTCTATTCACGAATATATCCTGACAAGTTAGATATTTTTGCTTCTAACAGAACTTCATTATAAACTCCAACATCACTGGAACTAATATATCTTGCAACTTTTTATACAATTCTGCTGGTAACCTATCAGTCCCTGGTATTTTATTGCTCTTTTATCTCTTAATCACTTCTGTCAATTCCATCATAGTTATTCTTTCATTCAACATGACTTTAACTCTTTCAGGTACTTTAGGGAGTTCAGATTGTTCCAAATATTGTATTTTATTTTCTAAAATTTTCTCCTGATCATATAATTTCCCATAATACTCTTTTATTATTATTTTTATCCTCATTCTGATAATAAAGAATCCATTTCTCATGTATTAATTGATGTATCATTTCCTCCCTCTCCTTTTACAGTTTATATGTCAATCATATTCCTGGTTTGTTTGCATTTTACATGTTAAATTTTATGTGCTGGTTCATCTTTTTCCAGTAAATTCATATTGTGTTTTATTAAATCCATTTGATTTTTTAATTTCTTTTTTTGATTCTTTTCTGTAAATCCATTTCTAATCTTTTGTGTTCTTCCTCTAGCATTTTCTTATTTTGTTTCTTCTTATTATTTTTCTTCCCTATGTAAGTAATAGCTAATCCCCGGATATACGCTTTAACAGTATCCCATACATTTTGCAGTGAAGTCTCTCCTTTCCTGTTCTCTTTGAAGAAAAAGTCCAATTTGTTTTTCCATATTTTGTATAAATTCTTTATCTTGTAATATGATTTGATTCAATGTCCATCTCAGATTTCTTTTTTTCCTTTGCATATAACTTTCATTGGATTGTGATCTGCCCATACATTAGGTTCTATTTCTATCTCTGTAACACATTTTCAATTCTGAGGACATCCATGCCATATCTATTCTAGACCAGGATTTATGCCTATTTGAATAAAATGAATACTGATTTTGGGAGGGGTGTGCTTCTCTCCATACATCTTGAATTCCTATTTCTTCTGTCATTTTTCTAACTTTTTTACCTGTTTTACTGCTCTTATAGCCAAGTTCTCTTTCTACAATTGCATTGAAGTCTCCTACCACACAAATATTTTCATAATCCCATTCTATAATTTTCTTATGAAGTTTTACATAAAACTCATCTTGTTCATTATCAGGTGCATATTAACAATATCTGTTTTTGCTTCATTGTTACCTCCACCATCAATATTCTCCCATCTTTATCTGCAAAAATTTGTCTAGTCTTTATTGTATCTTTAATATATAGAACCACCACCCCTTTTCTTTTCTGCACTAATGAAAAATATAGTTTCCCAATTTGGGGGTATTCTAATAGTTTATTTACTTATTAGTTTTTAATATGTACCTCTTGGAGAGATTAAATCTAATTTCAATTTTTCCAGTTTATTAAAAATCCTTTTCCTTTTCATACATGAGTTCAATCCATTGATAATAGTCTTGTTTTCTCTTCCATTGTTTACTTATAGATAGGCTTTGTTTTTCTAGTTGTCTTATTTCTCTCTGTTCTTCCTCCTTCTCTTTCCCTTCTCTCTTTTTGCTCTGCTTCAGTTTCTTCTTCTTTTTCCATAAATTTTTATTTGTTTTTAAGACAAACATAGACAGACAAAACATAAAAACATCAAGCCATCTTCCAAATATATACAAACAGTGTGTCGGTTGGTTTACAAATTGTTTTGTGCTTCCATTTCATAGTCTTCAATTACAATTACATTATATATATTCTCATATTTTCAATCAAATATTAAGTACATTAATATCATTGTTAATCAATCATTTGACTATACTTTTACTCATTCATGTTTTATGAAATAATCCATATTTTACTTAATTTGTTTTATGACAGTTCCTATTATCATCTCAAATCTATGCTACAATCATTTTGTAGATATAATAAGAAAAGAATACATCCTTATATATTTATTATTTTCTAAGAATCTACATATTTCATTACCATGTTTTATTGTCTAACCATTGATAGAATAGATCCCAAATTTTATAAAATTGTTTATCATCTTGTTCTCTGATTTCAAATGTCAATCTACTCATTTCAGCACATTCCAATATTTTCTTAATGATTTCCTCCTGTAATGGTATTTTCTCATTTTTCCAGTTTTTGGCAAAAACAATCCTAGCCGCTGTTAATACATTTACAATCAGGTATTTCAATTCTTTACTATATATTTCAGGCAAAACTCCCAATAAAAATATCTTTGGTTTCAAGTCTATATGCTTTTTTGTCATTTTTTCCAACCACGTGTGGATTTTAATCCAATATTTTTTGGCATCCGCACAAGTCCACCACATATGGTAATATGAGCCTGGTATCTGATGACATTTCCAACATTTTTCAGATTTGTTCTTGAACATTCTTACTATTTTTGTCGTGGGAAAATGCCACCTGTAAAACTTATTACACAAATTTTCTTTATATGCTATTGACATTGTCATCTTATAATTTTGAGACCACCATTTTTGCCATTTCTCTAGATCAATCCCACATCCAAAATTCTTCCCCCAAGCAATCATAGTTTCTTTAACTTGTTCTTCTTCTAGTTTAATTTCTAATAAATATCCATATAATTTTTTAATCACCTTTTCATCAGTACCTGTCAAAATCTTATCTTAGTCAGTCAGTTTAGCATAGAAACCTTCTGTTTTAGAATCTTTGTCATACCTTGAATGTATTTGCGCATATGAAAACCAATTCATCTTTTTACCTTGTTCCTCTAATTTTTGCATAGATTTAAGTTCACCCTTTTCATTCAATATTTCACCATATCTACCTGTTTGTTCCTTTTTATATATTATAGGATAAGAAAATGCTTCAATAGTCGATAGCCAGACTGGAATTTTCAAATAACGTTGCCTTTTAGTCTTCTCCCAATTTAACCACAGAGACTCCCGTATATAATGTCTTCTAAAATACCCCTGTGTTTTAGTTCCTTTATACCATAGAAAAGCATGCCACCCCAACAACAGATCATGACTTTCTAATGTCAACAATGTAGTATTTCTTAATGTTATCCATTCCTTAACCCACATCAAATTTGTAGCTTGGTAATACAACTCCCAATTAGGCAAACCAAATCCTCCTCTTATTCTGGCATCTTGCAAAAGTTTTAACTTTATTCTCGCTTTCTTACCTTGCCATATATATTTCAACACAATTTTATTTAGATCTTCAAAATTCCTAACTGGAATTGTTTGGAACAAATATAAAATTCTGGGTAGTATATTCATCTTGATTGTTGATATTCTCCCTATTAATGACAGTTGTAAATTTTCCCATTTCACCAAATCTAGCGCTATCTGCTGCTTAAGTTTGATATAATTATTCTGTTTTAGTGTACTACATCTTGCTGTCAAATGTATCCCCAAGTACTTGATCTTATTTGTGACCTGAATTTTCAGTACATCCGCCAGTTCTTCCTTTTGTCTTGATAGCATATTCTTTGTCAAGATCTTTGTTTTATCTTTATTTATTTTCAAACCAGCCACCTTTCCATATGTCTCTATCTTTTCTATCAATTTTGATGCTGTTTCTAGTGGGTCTTCTAAAATGAAAACCAGATCATCTGCGAATGCTTTCAGCTTGAATTCTTCCTTTTTAATTTTCATCCCTTTTATATCCTTTTCTTCTCTAATATTTCTGTTTAACACTTCCAAAGTTAACACAAACAACAAAGGTGATAGTGGGCACCCTTGTCTTGTTCCTTTTCTTATATCAATAGAGTCTGTCAGTTCTCCCCCTATCTTTACCTTTGCTGTTTGGTTATGATATATAGCTTCTATTGTTTGAATAAATTTTTTACCAAAGCCCATCTGTTCCAGCTGTAATAACATGAATCGCCAATTCACATTATCAAATGCCTTCTGTGCATCTAAAAATATCAAAGCCATTTGCTTTTCAGGGTGTGCCTCGTAGTATTCCAAAGTGTCCAAGATTACTCTCATATTGTCTTTAATTTGTCTCTTTGGCAGAAATCCATTTTGATCAGGGTGGATAAAATTGTTTAAGTATTTTTTAAGTCTTTCTGCCAATATTGAAGCAAAAATTTTATAATCTGCGTTTAGTAAGGAAATAGGTCTATTGTTCTTGATTTGTAATGGATCGGCCTCCTCTTTTGGGACAAGTGTAATATAAGCTTCTGACCATGATTTGGGTATCTTCTTCTTTAACATAACTTCATTCATAACTTCTAGCAATGGAAGGTTCAACGATTCTTGTAGTGTTTTATAAAATTCTGCCAGAAGTCCATCTGGGCCTGGTGCCTTTCCATTGTTTTGCTTCTTAAGTGCTTCAGTTAACTCCATCTTCGTTATATTGCTTTCTAACATTGTTTCAATCTCTGTAGGTATCTGGGGTAGATTAGCATTCTGTAAGTACTGTTTAACTCTTTCCACATCAATATTCTCTTGTGTGTATTCTCCCATAATAGTCTCATATAATTTCCTTCTTCTCTTTACTACCATAGCAAACTTGGCTTTGATCATCTATTAATTGCAATATTTTCCTTGATTCTTTCTCCTTTCTCAATTTGTATGCTAACCATCTACCTGGTTTATTTGCATCTTCAAAATAGTTCTGTTTCGCACCTCTGATTTTCTGTGCTAGTTCTTCTTTTTCCATTAGTCCCATTTTATGTTTAATTATATCCATTTTTAACTTAATGTCCTTTTTCTGTGGCATTTTCTGTAGCTCTTTTTCAAGTCCTTTATACTCATCCTCTAATGCCTTAGAGGCTAGTCTTTTTGTTGCAGCATATCCTGTTTCCAAATCAGGACACAAGACCACGAAAGGTTGGAGAATACAGGTTTTTATTTGTGCACAAAGGTTCAGAGCATTAGCATGGCAAATTCTGAACCCCCATCTCTTCCTGAAACATTTCCTTTATACCTAAAATGACATCATCTAGAATCTGGGCGTTATTCTTAACACTATTCACCAAATAAGGACGGTTATACATATTTCTATTACATGTTTCTACATACGGATTATAATAGAGGAAATAAAAAGTTCAGTTAAAAGTTCATTTCAGAGTACAGGTCAAAGTACATATTCAAAGTTTCCAGTTATCTTACACCATTTGGTTATTTTCCATTCTTCACTCTTATTTACAGCTATGTGGTTAGCTTTAGTTCCTCAGTACAGTTAGAATATGGGAAGTTACAAATATTCCTTTTGACTCGCTACAGGAAGCATGCAGATATTTCTTAATATGGCTTGCTTATAGTAACAGAATAATGTTTTAGATATGTTTATATGAAAGATATGAAAGTTTATATTTCATCCTTGTTCAGCTCCCTCTTCATTCCCCCCTTTGAAACTTCACCTTAATTGACAGATTACCGTGTAGTTTCACACAGCGGGGCAAATTCCTCATAGGTATTTATCTGACCTTCCACCCAAAGAGCCATAGCTTTTTCAGTAGACTGTTTGTCCACGAACAAAGAAAGACTATTAGAGATTGCCCTTACAATGATAGGGAGAATACATGGTAAGATTATACACCCAGCAGCAATTATGACCACGAGCACAACAATAGCCTGAAGGCCAGGCAATTTAGGGAACCAGGTTCCAAACATTTCACCAAGATTGAACCCATTCCATTTCTGTACAGGTACATGGGCAAGATTCTCTATACGTCTGGCCTGTTGCTCAATGATTTCACCGACATCATCGAACTCTAGGCAACAATTAGAGAAATTAAACTTCCCACACACCCCTCCTTCAGCTGCCAATAGATAGTCCAGGGCCAGGCGGTTTTGATATATTGCATCTCTGAATTTCTTTTGCTGGACAGCTAGGGTACGCAAAGATTGAGCTGCTTCATTGGCAATTAGCTCCACAATTGCCTGGAGCCGAATGATGCGATTAAGCATGTAAATCAGGGTACGGTACCCCCAGGATCCGTCGGCTGCCCACGAAGCAGGCGAATAATATTGCACAATCCTAGAGGGCGGCCACTCATCGTCCGCCCACTCCCCTATTTTGTAATCTGCCTGCAACCTCCTACCCTGCCATTGATCAGCATTCAGCACCTGAGGTATTTTTAAAGGCAGCATGAAAAATGAAGGGTTAATAACCCCTAAGGTGCACGCTCCCCTCCAATGAGGAGGGAGAGAGCTATAGGCCACATCTCCACAAATCCAATGAACCCCCGGTGGGGCGTCAGTCATACTCTGCAAAGTAAAATTGGCCCAGAAGTGGTGTGTTCTATTAGGCCAATAATTCCAAGAATTCGATGACTGATTCAATTCATGGACCTCCAAACGTTCAGTTTCTCCTACCATAGGCCCTGCTCCTTGTGTATTAGCCAGGCACCACTTTGCAACGATGGGATTGGTTAATTCCCACCTGGAGAGTGGCTGATGTAGTGGCATAGCTGATAAATTGTAAGCGACGGAATAATCCCATTCCTGTGCTGCCCAGGGCCATTGGTCCCCTATTTTGGTTTCACCGCACACATAACAGTTAGTAACATTAAATGTATGGGCTATAGTAGAGGCCAATTCAAGGAAGAGATTCCGTGCCTCATGTGAAGGTTGAAATTCTATGTCCACCTCTTGCCAAAACTCAGAAAAATACTTAAAGTGGGCATTGGATGCAAGCTTTCTAGTTTCTATAGATAAGTGGACTATGCCCCCAGGGTCAGTGCCCCTGGCATACAGCCTAATTCCCAAAGTCGGGCCATACTTAATAATCCAGGCCTGGGGGTTAGGCATAGTTATAATGACCCAATTACAGGTATAAAGTGTGCAATCCCGTGTTTGAAGCACTCGTGATAGATAGAGATGGGTTCCCCTCCCCGAGTTGGAATATGTGGCCCAAAGGACACAATTCCAGTATGGGCAAAACCGTTCACCTATATTTTCACAATCCGCCTTTCCAGCAGAAGGTGTCCCATTGTAACAGCAGGAAGTGAAATCTGTGCAGGAGGTCGGCTTACCCACCATATATTTAAGACCTCCCTGACCATTTCGACATCGCCTAGAGTTCGATGATGGGTTGTAGATGACATTGTTGTCCATCAGAGGGAACTGTCAGCTCACCGTGGGGGGCTTCAGTGTAACACTGTATACCATGATCCCCTGTGCATTTGCGAACTAATGTGTTTTTAGGCACGAGGGAACCTAGTATGTCTTACAGGTACCCAGGGGGTACGTAGAAGATGGCACCTTATGGTGTTGTTCAATACACACTGCCAATATCTTGTCCCTTCATGTTCACACTGAGGGAGATTTGTCACAGAACAACCCGGGAACCTGGTGACACTATAAGTAAAATGTTTCCCAGTGGGTCGCACCATAAAACACATATCACAAGGCCTAATCTCTCTTCCATCATCTATGTAGGGGGGTTCTGTACCCTCAGATGGGTCTGGGGAGTACCACTCCTCCATTGCATCCTCATCCAAGGGGGTCTCCTTATCCAGTTTATTGTTCCTGTTTATCAATACTCCGTATAGATATAGGGAGTTAAGGATAACACTAATAACCAGCAAAACGGTTACCATCCAGACAGAGGGCATAAGCCCCCTGCGGATACATGCGGTTTCTCTTAGCCTTTGACTTGCTTCCATTTTTATAGTGTTGGCCTATTCCCCCCTTTCCGGAAATAACTAAGCCCTGCGCTTAGCCTGAGACCTAAGCTTCCAGGGAAGACCCGTGCATCGGACGTTAGCTTCCGGGGTAACGTCTACAGGGGTCTCCCGGTCTTCGTCTCCCGTTGGTAGAGGGACGGCTTCCTGGGCGTCACCACAAGGGGAGACAGTCCTGTCTTCGTCTCCCGTAGGTAGAGGGACAGCTTCCGGTGTGTCACCACTAGGGGAGATATTCCTCTTCACCTTACGCAGAACTACTCTAAGTGGAGAATCCGAGCAGGATTCAACTTTCCAACGAGCAGGTGCAGCCAACTTAACTCGGGACCAATGAATCCACGATTTTATTTCGGCCACCTTAACAGCAAGGGGAGAGCACATAACTACAGTATAGGGCCCTTTCCATTTTGGACTCAAAGTCTCCCTTTTCCAATCCTTAACCCAGACCTCCTGCCCCGGGTGTATGTTATGTGGAGCGATGACCAAGACATGGGGCTTACAGGTCAGAACATTTTGTTGTAATTTGTGGACTATGACATTAAGGGCCTGTAGTTGTTTCAACCTAACAGTATCAGATATTAACACATCAGCTGGAACATCCAAGTGGGCTAGAGTAGGGACTCGACCATACAATAACTCGAACGGGGAGAGGGAAAGATCCCTCTGGGGTGTACACCTAACGGCAACCAAAGCCATACTCAAAGCATCTGTCCACTTAAGCTGTGTTTCCTGGCATATTTTTGCAAGTTTGTCCTTAATGGTTCTATTAGTACGCTCTACCCTGCCACCAGAGGGGGCATGAAAGCTGCAATGAAGTTTCCAATTGATACCCAATACCTTAGCTAATTGTTGAGTCGCCCTGTGAATGAACTCAGGGCCATTATCAGAGGAAATTCGTGAGGGTAGCCCATAACGGGGCTGGTGGCGATCAGCCGGTTCCCAAACGGCAAGATTCTGTTCAACAGAGGGGACCACCCTTTGGGCGGCTTCACGTGCTACCTTATCTGCTTTTTCATTTCCCCGTTGGATGTCTGTGACCACCTTACAGTGTCCCCGACAATGCATAACTGCAACTTTCTGCGGGGCCCAGACACTCTCTAGAAGGTGAAGTATCTGGGGGCCATACTTAATATCTCTGCCCCCTGCAGTGATAAGTCCTCTTTCTTTATACAGAGCCCCATGGACCTGAACCGTGAGAAAAGCATACTTAGAGTCTGTATAAATGTTAACAGCCAGCCCTTCGGCCATCTCTAAAGCCCTTGTTAGTGCATGTACTTCTGCCAACTGTGCACTTGTGCCCGAGGGAAGGGGTTCTGCCTCCCAAATCTCATCTAAAGTGACCACTGCATACCCTGCTTTTCTGACGCCCTCCTGTAGGTAGCTGGTGCCATCAGTGAATAAGGTGTAATCAGGAGTAGGGAGGGGTACATCTGACATGTCTGGGTGACTAGCATATGTCTCCTCTATTGTATGGATGCAATCATGAGTGAGCTCAGTGTTTGGTTCGGGGAGTAGTGTGGCAGGGTTCAATGTGGTTGATTGGATAATGTTAACCAGAGGGTTGTGAGTGATCAATCCCTGGTATTTCAACATACGAGGGTTGGTCAACCACAAATGGCCTTTGGCTTCCAACACAGATTTGAGTGCATGGGGGGTGTAGATATCTAAGTGTTGTCCAAATGTCAATTTACTAGCTTCCTGAGTTAAAACAGCTGTTCCAGCCACTGCCTTGAGGCAAGCAGGCCACCCTTTTGCAACATTATCAAGTTGTTTGGAAAGATAAGCCACAGGGTGGTGCCATGCGTCTATAGTTTGGGTAAGCACACCCACCGCCACATTCTGTTTAGTATCCACAAACAACTGAAACGGTTTATCCAGATCTGGGAGGCCTAAGCTGGGGGCCTGCAACAAAGCCTGCTTGAGGGATTGGAAACTAGCTTCCCCCTGCTTTCCCCACTGCAACAGTTCTAGGTCTGCTCCTTTGGTAGCTTCATATAAGGGTTTTGCTATAAGACTAAAATTGGGAAACCAGATGCGGCAAAACCCTGCAGCCCCTAAAAATCCTCTCAGATCCCTTCTGGTTTGTGGTATAGGGAGCTGACATATGGCCTCCTTACGCTCATGGCCTAGAGTATGCTTTCCCTGTTCTATACCATACCCCAAATATCGAACCTTTTGCAGAACTAACTGTGCCTTTTTTCTAGAGGCTTTATATCCCAAATCCTGCAAAAGAGTCAACAACTCGTGCGTATTACTCCAGCAAGCATCTTCAGTGTGTCCAGTGACTAATAAGTCATCCACGTATTGCAACACCACATCCAGGGGTGGTGTGTTTAAGGCCTCTAAATCTTTGGCCAAGGCAGCCCCAAAAAGAGTTGGTGAGTTTTTAAATCCTTGGGGCAACCTGGTCCAGGTGTACTGCTGCTTGCGACCAGTGGTGGGGTTTTCCCATTCAAAAGCAAACAAGTGTTGACTATTCTCATGTATTGGTATTGTGAAAAAGGCATCTTTCAGATCTATAACTGAGAACCATGTGGCAGCCTGGGGAATAAGGCCCAGTATAACATATGGATTTGGGACCACCAGGTGAATGGTTACTGTACTGATGTTGACCACCCTTAAATCCTGCGCCGGTCTAAAGCGGCCTTCCCCCTTTAGGATGGGTAGTATTGGGGTATTCCACGGTGACTCAGTAGGCACCAGAATACGATGTTCCAAATATAGATCAATAATTTCTTGGATTGCTTGCATAATATGCCTGGGGTATGCTCTTTGTCTGATTCTCACAGGCACCCCCATTGGTGCTTCCTCTACCATAATAGGGGGATGGTGGGCAACAAACCCAGGAGGGTTGTCCTCGGCCCACAGCTGAGGAACCTCAAACTGTTTCCATTTATCCTCATCTCCCTACTCATGTCCCTAGCAACCATAAGCCTCCATCCCTCTTCTAGGGGTACAGACAACTTCACCCTTTCACATCCTAGTCTCATTGACCCATCTTCTTCGAAGGAAATCTGCGCCCGGAGTTTTCACAGCAGATCTCTTCCCAACAATGGGATGGGGCAATCAGGCATATACACAAACTGATGTGATATGGCCAGTCCCTTCCTTGTACATGTAAGGGGTTCCAAAAAAGGACGCTGCTGTACACTTCCTGTTGCACCCTGAATATTAATATTATGCTGGGATGCCTGAGCCAAAGGTTGAGTCAGGACTGATCGGGTAGCTCCAGTGTCCACCAGGAAAGTTACAGGTTTGCCTCCAACATTTAGCCTGACCTTAGGTTCTGGGAGGCTTTCTGTAATTTCTTAAGAGACACATTCCGTGTTAATAGGGCCTTACAGCGTCGCATCTTGAGCTTTCTAAGCCAAGGAGGGGGGTGATTCAACAAATCAAGCCAGACGTCTATGTAGGGGGCCTGGTCTGGATGCCCTAGTGTAGGGTGAAAGACTAAACGGTGTACCTGTACTGTTGTGGGGATATCTAGTGTACCTACAGGAGGCCACCCAAAACCAAATGTGGGCCACTCTGTCTCACAAAATTTCCGTAGTTTCAGTCTACTCCACTTGTAACCATAATCCTGAGACTGATATGCCTCCTTAAAATGCTTCAGCATAACCTCCAATGGGGTCACAGGCTTGCTTCCTCCACCACCCATGAACCACCCAAATAACCAGACAAAACAGATGAGGAAAGGGGATGGAAAGGAGGGTATGGGGTCCCTCCTTTTCCGGGCACAATAGGGAGTCACACTCATCCACACCCGACCCAGGGAGCCGGATGCACACGGTCTCCGATGGGAACTGCGGATGCCACTCGCTTTCTACTGGCCCACGGTGCTGGACACTCACAGTCACCAATGGGAACCGCAGTAGTCTTTCACTTCAACCAAACCTGACAATTCCACCCACCTTACCTTAAGAGAGGGTGATCAGTCCTCTTCTCCGTCCCTGCTTACAGGGAGGGATTGTTACCCAAGTTCAATACTTGCCTGCAGGCGTCTTCCTTCTCCACAACTGGCCAGATAATGTCCTGGTCTCCTCACCTCTCACCAGTGGTTCTTGGAAGAATCAATCGCCGACACCAGAGAACAGCAGTCTGAGGAAGTCCCTCGGATTAAAGGACCGATGGCGCCTGGGATGTTCCCTTCAACTCACTGATACACTGGCAGTCGGGATGGACCCTCCAGAGGGCCTCAGGGCCCCTTGTGTCCCGGCGGAGTCGCCATAAATGTTGCAGCATATCCTGTTTCCAAATCAGGACACAAGACCACGAAAGGTTGGAGAATACAGGTTTTTATTTGTGCACAAAGGTTCAGAGCATTAGCATGGCAAATTCTGAACACCCATCTCTTCCTGAAACATTTCCTTTATACCTAAAATGACATCATCTAGAATCTGGGCGTTATTCTTAACACTATTCACCAAATAAGGACGGTTATACATATTTCTATTACATGTTTCTACATACGGATTATAATAGAGGAAATAAAAAGTTCAGTTAAAAGTTCATTTCAGAGTACAGGTCAAAGTACATATTCAAAGTTTCCAGTTATCTTACACCATTTGGTTATTTTCCATTCTTCACTCTTGTTTACAGCTATGTGGTTAGCTTTAGTTCCTCAGTACAGTTAGAATATGGGAAGTTACAAATATTCCTTTTGACTCTGCTACAGGAAGCATGCAGATATTTCTTAATATGGCTTGCTTATAGTAACAGAATAATGTTTTAGA
The DNA here is from genome assembly GCF_049901735.1 of Notechis scutatus. Lineage (NCBI taxonomy): Eukaryota > Metazoa > Chordata > Lepidosauria > Squamata > Elapidae > Notechis > Notechis scutatus. Next base: position 65,124,207 of record NC_142025.1, read on the forward strand.
TATGTTTATATGAAAGATATGAAAGTTTATATTTCATCCTTGTTCAGCTCCCTCTTCATTTTCATGGTATTTCTTTTCCTTGTATAGTCTATTATCAAGCCTCTGGCATATGCCTTCATTGTATCCCATACGTTCTGCATTGATGTATCTTCTTTTTTGTTTTCTCTAAAGAAGAAAGCCAGTTCTTTCTCCATCCACTGTATGAAGTCTTTTTCCTTTAATATAGTATTATTTAACGTCCATCTAGATCTTTTTCTTTGTCCTTTCCATTTAATTGTCATTGGATTGTGATCTGCCCAAGTACTTGTTTCAATATTTATTTCTTGAATATTAGCTAACAGTTCTGTTAACATCCATATCATATCTATTCTGGACCATGATAAATGTCTGTTTGAATAGAAGGTGTATTGATTAGTCTTAGCATTTCTTTCTTTCCATGTATCTTTTAAATTTATTTCATCTATCATTTTAAGAAAAGATTTAGGGAGAGTCTTTCTGTTTTGCTTTGTTGTTTTCTGTGCTGTATAGTCCAATTTATTATCTACAATTCCATTAAAGTCTCCCATCATAACTATATTAGCATAGTCCAGTTCAATTATTTTCATATGTAATTTTCTATAAAATTCTTCTTGATTGTCATTCGGGGTATAGATTGCAATCAGGAGTGTTTTCATATTATTGTCCATTATTTCCACCATTAGTAATCTTCCATTGTCATCAGTATAGATCAATTTCGCTGGGATAATATCTTTAATGTATAAAACCACTCCTCTTTTCTTGCATTGTGTCAAAGAAGTAAATATTTTCCCTAATTTTGGCTGTATCAGCAATTGTTCGTGTTGCTTTTTAATATAGTACTTCTTGTAGGCAGATTATATCAAATTTTAATTTCTCTAATTTATGGAATGTTTTCCTTCTTTTAACAGCTGAGTTAAGTCCATTTATGTTAATTGTAATCAGTTTTTTCTCTTCCATGGTTATATTTTGTAGTTAAGTTTAGCAGCTCTCATAGATCTTGGTTCACGTTGTTCTTTGACTTCCACCTTTCCGCCTACTGCACCTTCTTCTTTTTCAGTCGCTATTTGGCAGTCCTCTTGGAATTCAATTAGTGACATTTCTTTTTATGCCTCCTCCTCTTTCCCTCCCAAATATTATGTATAAAATGATTCAGCTTTCTCAATTGAGTCAGTTCTATGTCTCTGTTCCTGCCATGTGAACATTAAACCTTCTGGAATCAGCCATCTATAATTCACCTCTTTTTTAAGTAGCATTTTGGTCAGAAATCGTATTCTCTTCTCATCTCTCTCATTCTTCTGGGTACTTGTTTCAAGACCACAATCTCCTTGTCTTTATATTTCAATGTTTTCTCTCTTGCCACTTGCAATATTTGTGTTTTAATGGCTTTCTTTGTAAATCTGATGTGAACTTCTCTTGGTAAGCTATTTCTCATTGCATATCTTGTGAAGACTTGATAAACCTTGTCTATTCCATCCATCATCTTCTCTTTAGTTATTTCCAGAGCTTCAGCCAAAATTTCTATCATTATCTCAGCTAGGTTTTGTCCCTTTTCTTCCTCTATGTTTTGGAATCTGAGATAAAATTCTGATCTGTCCATCTCCCATCTCAACATCCCACCTTTATCTTGTTCAACCACAGTTAATCTGCTATCAATATCTCCAATCTTCTTATCTCTTTGTTTAACTTCTTCATTTTTTTGGAATCTCTCATCATACTTCATCATCTTTGTTGAATGTTCTCCACCTTTTCATCAGTTTTTCCTGTTCTTTGTTCAATGTTCTCTGTTCTCTTTTCAATATTCTCTGTTCTTATTTGTATATTTTGAATTCCTTGCATAATCATCTGCAGCATCATTTTTTCCTGTTCTTTTTCTTGCTGTAACATCGTCTGTATTGAGCGTTGTCCTCCAGATGGTGAAGAGGAAGAAATAGAAGTTGAGGAGCCAGGGGCTGTTAGTTTCTTACTCATTTCAGACAATTCAAAATCTTCAGGTTCTTCTAGACCTTAATCCATTTGTTAAATAACCAATTGCAATTCCAAGTAAAAATAGTGGGGAAAAAGAAGCCAAATAATAATAATAATAATAATAATAATAATAATAATAATAATAATAATAATAATAATAATAATAATAATAAGAATAAGAATAAGAAGAAGAAGAAGAAGAAGAAGAAGAAGAAGAAGAAGAAGAAGAAGAAGAAGAAGAAGAAGAAATTCTTCAGGTTCTTGTATACCTTAATCCAATTGATTGATTAGATAGCAGTAAAAACTCAAAAATGGGAGAAAAGGCCATAAACACATAAAAAAAGAAAAAAATGTTAAATCCTGGAACAGGTGGAAAAATAAAAAAAATAAAAAAATAAAGAAGAGAAAAGAAAAGTTATTCAGGTTCTTCAACACCTTAATCCAATTAAAAAGTCTCAGGTATAAAGGGATGCATAACAAAAAAATAAAGCCACAAAAAAATCCAATATGGAAGGTAAATAGAAAAAAATATATAAGGGAGGGAGAGAGAAAAAAGAAAAGAGACTTAAAAAGAGACCCTTAAAAAAAGAAAAGAAAAAGAAAGAAATTAATACTAAAGGTTTTCCTTTAAAATAAAATGCAAACGTAAAAATTAGACTTCAAAAACAAAAAGAAAGACAAAAACAAGTTCCAAAAGGCCAAAGATCCAAATAGCTATTACAAAAAGTAAGCTAGTAAGGAGGGGGTTTGTTAAAGTAAGAAATAGCCCAGCTTTAAAAAAGTAAAAAGAGCACACTGCACCTTGTTTGGTTATCCAAGGCTTTTGTTAAAATTTATAACTCTCTTCTCCAGAGTCTTATCACCTTTTTTTTCTATAAACTTCAACACCAGACTCCAGCTATTGATAGAAACCCAGAAGAGCACCTGCAATAATACTCTCCCATGCTCTTCCCTCTATCTTATCAAACTGGCAATGTCCTTGAAAAGAAGTCTCAGTTCTTTCTCAGCTTTGTCTGGTCAAGAAAAAAAAGAGATAGAATATTTCCAAGCCTCTAGTTGGCAGTGTTACAAAGTTTCTTCTGCTTTCACTTTCCCCCTCCTTTTCCAAACAAGATATAATAAAAATTAATTAAAAAGGAAAAAGATATTTAAAAAGATGACTAGAAGGAAGTCTCTAGCCTAAAATAGTGTAAAGTCAAAAAGGAAAGAAAGAATAGGTGGAAGAAAAAAAAAACCAGTCCAGTTTCAAAATCTAAAATCATGTGTAAAAAATCCAGCAATGAGAAAAAAAATATAAATAAATATTACTTTGACTTCCTGTTTAAAATCGCCACTTAATCACTTCTGTCAAAACTTTTACAGATTCTTTCTTTTCCTTAGGGTGTCCTTTCAAATCTTAAAATAAAATAAAAAAATCTCACCAAACTGCCACACTTTCTCTTTCCGTTCTCTTTTGTTTCGGAGCTGTCCCAACTTCAGCAGCTTTAATGGCTGCTTCTTTGCCGCTGGCAAAAAGAGCTTCTCCTGGATCTACCAGGGACTTTGCAGTGTCCTCGGATCGACAGGATGTGCTCTTTACATTCACCGTCTCTTAGATCCGTTTGGACTGTCCAGGAGCAAAAATATCGGCAGCGATCTCAGACCTCCAAGATCGCATGTCATATCATCACGACGCCAGCTCCGCCCTCTTTTCAGTTTCTTCTTGTGGCATGCTTCCCTCTGCTATCACTTCCTCTTGTTTTTTGCCATCTATTTCTTTTATTCCCTCTTCTTCCTCATATGCTACAAAGTACTGATAATAGAATTGTTCTGCTTTATCTATTGGGTCTAATCTATGTCTTTTTCCCATACAGGTCACCAATATTCTGGTATTAGCCATGTGACATTGTGTTTTATTTGTTGTCTTGTGAGAAATTGATACTGTTTCCTTGTATCTCTTACTCATCTGGGTATTTGTTTCAGAATTGCTATTTCTCTCCCTTTGTATTTCAATGGTACATCTCTTGGTCTTTGAAGTATTTCCACTCTTATTGCCTTCTTTGAAAATCTCACATGTACCTCTCTGGGAAGTTTGTTCCTTCTTGCATTGCTTGTATATATTCAAAATACAGAGAGAACTTCCTATTTACTCTTTTTCCAATGCAACTGCCAATAATTCTGTCATATTTTTTTTTCAGAAAGATCTTCCCCTTTTTCCTCCTCAATATTCTGAAATCTCAGGAAGTATTCAGCTCTATCCATCTTCAGCATAATTATAGATTGCTCAAGCTCCTTATCTACCTTGGTCAAGCTAAAATCCATGTCTTTTACTTTCTTTTCTATTTTCTATCTGTCTTCTCTTCTATTTTCTGAATCCATTGTTCATTTTTAGTGATTATTTGCTGGATGTTGTTTATTTTATACTCCATATTTTGTTCCATCTTTTGCATCCTATCTGCCAAATCATCATGATTCTTAGGCATGGCTTCTTGCAGTAATTGGAACATGGTTTTCCTCTCTGATTGAAAATTATTTAATTTTTCATTCTGCAACATAATATCAATTGGGCATTGACTCACTGGGCTCGATGAGGCTGCTGATGTTGCTGCTGGTGGTGCAGATGATATATTTTTCTCCCTGTTTTACTTAAGTTTGTATTGTTTGTCATTTTAATAATTGTAAATAATAGAATATTTCAAGTAACAATTATTTGACAAAGGCAACCAATCAATAATCAAACAATTGATAATAAATCGAACAGTACAATACTCCACAATGCCCAACTTAAAAAACGCACCTGAAGCTGTCCAACAATTTTCTTTCTTATTCCCAGTTTTTATTTTCAGAGCTCAAATCATTTCACTCTTTTAGGTTCAGAAAGCTAAAATATCCATAGTCCTAAGTTCTCTTCAAAAAGGTTGTTTTCTTTTTTAATATACTGTAATCCACAAAGGCCCTCCAAACCCCAAGGTTGCATCAAACAAATTATGAATCACCAAAAAGGAAAGCAGAAGAATAAAAGTCTTCACTTACTTTATAAACAACTTCTATTATTTTCCAGTTTCAGTTGCTCAGTTTATAAAATTCATATCCAGACAGAGAGCTTCAATGCTGAAAACTTACAGAGTTTCCACTCTCTCTATAGTTTTCTCTATAAACAGTTCCCAGGTTGAGGCAGTTTATCTATGTCTTGTAACAATGTTCTTTCAATAAACCACCTAAGGTCAATTGTTATTCTCCCTTTCTTTTCTTCACTTTCAGTATAATACCTTTTTCTAGCCAGCAGGTGTCACTGTTGTGTTATTTCTCTTCTGCTCCTCTCCTTTGACTCCCTTTAACATAAGTCAATCTTTTCCTTTTCAGGGATTCCAGAGCCCAAGTCCGAAAAAAAGTTTTTGCTCAGTAAAAATCCAATTAATAATATCTTTATATTAACCAGTCCAATTTTCCTCTTTTAACTCTTATTTCACTCAAATAGCTCAAATAGTTCAATTTCTTATCCAGATCTACTTTGCGTTTGTTTGCTGTTATTCTCAGGGGGTGGCTGATAAACAAATCCATCCCCTTCTTTTACAGTCCCACTGTCACTCAGGCCAGTTTTAAAAGGGGCAAATTCCTCAACAGAAGTTGGAAAATTCTCACCCAGTTGCCACACTGTTCCTCCTCAATCATCACTTACTCTTCTTCAGTCAGACTGTCACAGCTTCAGTCAGGCACGCGATGGCTGTCTTTTTTTTCCTACCAGATTGAGAGCTTTCCTCTGGATCAAACAAGATTAAAAAGATATATGTCAAATCCCTTCTTAATGTCCTCTCTTCTTCACCATCCCTCCAGCATGGCTTAGGTCCATCAGGACCCTCTGGCAGAAGGAATTCGGTGAACCTCCATAGAGCCCTATGGAGAGTATACCATATTGCCATGAAGTCAGCTCCGCCTCCTCAAAATATCAACAATGGCAACTTCTTATAAAGAAAATTTATATAAAATGTTTTATAAATGGCATTTACCACTTGATAGGTTAGCTAAAATGTTTAAAAATATATCTAGCAAATGTTGGAAATGTAAAAAAAACCAGGTACATTTTATCATATGTGGTGGACTTCTACTAAAGCAAAAAAAATGAGCAAAAATAAATAGATGGCTAGAAAAGATAATAGGGGAACATGCAGATTATAAACCTGAACTGTTTTTATTAGGGATGATATGAGAAAAATGTGATAAGAAAAATATGTATTTAGTATTACATGTCTTAACAGCAGTGAGAATTATCTTCACACGATATTGGAAAGATGAAGAAACACTGCAAGATGAAGAGATGATTAAGAAAATATTAGATTGTGCAGAAATGGATAGACTTACATTGAAAATCAAACAATAGAATATTATCAAACATGGAATTTATTTTACCAGTGGCTGGAAAAAAGGGTTGGAGATAAGAATGGAATATATTGTTAAGCAAATTAAATATCCAGACAACATGATGTTTATTAAGCATTAAGAAATGTAATTAATAGGAAATTATTAAAAATTATTTTTTAAAAAATACTAGAAATTAGAGTAGAATAAATAGTTCCAGGAACTGCTTGTCTCCAGAAGTTCTGGGTGCTCAATCACTGGAAGTTTTTAAGAAAAGACTGGACAGCCATTTCTCTGAAATGGTATAGGGTCTCCCCCAAGGTCCCTTCTAAGTGTTTTTTTTTTAAAACAAGTTTTATTAATTTTTAAAACACACAAATTATCATTATTCATTACAAGTTTAAACCTTTTTTCATTGTAAATTTAACAAGTCAGATAAATTATGATTCTGTTTTAAACCATTTCCATATAACATACCAAAACCTCTTATTCAATTTCTCTTTACTTCTCTTTACTCTTATTCAATATCATTATTATTATTTCATCTATTTCTTTCTGACTTAGTTACCATTATTCTCATTCTATATTTCTACAAGTTTTTACTAATTCTCCCCCCAAAAAAACATATACACACAACACACAAAACATAAAAAAATCTTTTGGAAAGTAACTTGGACCCAGGTGTCTCTCTCTTCATGGACTTCAATTATATTCATGCTCATCTTACATATCATTACTTATTTTATTTACCATTCTAAGCCTTCTATATTAACTTCTCCACATATTTCACCCTTCTTAATTCTATCTTAATTAATCATCTTAGTTTGAATCATTATATTTGTATCTTTTGTCCATTTTTTATCATCCCTTTGTCTCATTCCTTATAAAAAGAAGAAAACAAGTTTCTCCTGAAATCATTAATCAGAGTATGATGCCTTTCTATCTCCCCCTAAGTTAATCAAATTAATCTTTAAAATAATATCCAATACCCAATCCGATTTTGCTTGGTACATTCTATCTAACTAATACATCCAAAATAATTAAGTACATAATTAGACAATAAATCCAAATATTAAAAAAGATACTATAATAAAAATTTTATAATAACATCAATACCATAATCTTATTAAACTCTTTAATTAAAACAGTATTCTAAACCTCCCCTATTATTAAATTTTAAAGCCAATCATTTTTAAACATTTAAACATTTTAATCTCTTATCAACTCTTAAACCATTACAATACTACCATCTCATCTTATGTGTACCTTGCAAAATCTTTTTTTTTTTAAAAAAAATTATACTTTATCCATTATCCATAAAAAATTTCTTTTTTTCATTTAATTTCAAAACATTGTAGCTTTTCTCCACCTTTTCCCTTTCTTTCTTCTCCCAACAAACCTTTCTACCCCCCTTCTTCTAACCTCTGCCTTACCGGCTTCCCTTCTCTGTCGTATTCCTTTTCCCTTTTGTTTACTATCATCATATTGGTTTTGCACCTTATTTTTCCCTTTCTTAAATGTTTTTTTAGATCTTAAGTCCTTTAGTTTTCTTCTTTTCTCTCTTCCTTCTTTCTTGATCAAATTCTGAGATTCATTAAAAATGGCTCCTTCCTTTCTTTCTTGTTCCTCTGCTGTCTTCATCTGTTGTAATGTTTGTTGATAGTTAGTAAGCGCCATTTCTAAAAAAAAGGAAAGCTTCTTCCACACCATCTTTACCATTTTTTTTGCTTGTTCATATTCTTTTCTTAGTTCCTCAACAGAAAGAGCCATTATAAATCTTTTCTTTTCTTTTCCCTTCTTTCTTCTTACAACAACCAGAATATTCAAAAAATAAAAATAAAAAAAATAAAACAGTCCCAAAGTTATCAGTCAGTCCAAACCAAGGCAGAGTTCTCACTTTCTCCTTCTGGAGTAATATCAATCAAAGAGAAAGAAAGTCCAAATCTGTTTAAAATCTTATTGCAATATCTTCTAGTCTTCAAATCCTTAAGGCATCTGCTCCAACAAAGTCTTAGCATACAAATATTTTCTTTTTAATCCTCTCTCTTCCCACTCATCGCTTAAAACCAATTTTCACCTAAAAAAAATAGGTTTCTTAATATCCAGTTATTTATTCCGTAGGAAAAGAGGGAAAGCTATCCTTTCAGCACCATCAAACAGCCGCTTTTTTCCTCTTCTGGCAGGTATTATTCAGAAAGTCATACTTTTCAGGAATTTTATTAAATATGTCTTAGAGTCCTAGGAGCCAAGAAAAACTTTCTCCTCTCAAGCACTTTCTCCACTTCCTCCTGCGCATTCTTACCCGGCTGCCAGCTTCTTTGTGGCGGCCATTACGGACCGCCGCTGCACCGTCCTGGGAAAAGGGGTTCTACCGGCCGGGAGGGGTCTGCAACACCCCCAAACCCCTCTCCGGATCCCCCTACCTTCAGCTGCCCCTGCAGTGGCCTAGCTCCCATCCCGTCTGGGTCGGAGCCCCAAGCGGCTAGCGCGGCAGGGATCGCGCAGCTCCGCAAATCCCTGCCGCTGCGAAGCCGACAAACCGGAAGTTTTCAGGTCCCTTGTAAGTGTTATTCTGTCATTCTGACACCTTTCCCAGGCCCTCCATGTTGGCATCGTCAGTTTTCCTGCCTGAGCAGGAGGTTGGACTAGAAGGTCTCCAAAGTCCCTTTCAACTCTGTTATTCTGTTATTCCTGAACTAAATAACTAAGACCCTCATTGGGATCCTATCTCTTTTGCTCCCTCTGGACCAATGAGTTAAAGAGATACTTCTAGACAATGAGATTTTTATAAACCTGCAGTTGAAAGTTCTTCATGTCTCCTTACTTTGAAGACCCAATTTCATTTGGGATTTAATCCCAAACTGATTGCCCTTTTGGCATTTCTCTTGATTCTTCTCCAAAATGCACCCCAAGAAGCCATCTCTCTCTTCCCCCCCACTCTCTCCCTCCCTCTCCTCCCTCCCTCCCTCCCCCCTCTCTCTCACACACACATACTCATACATTCAATTTAAATTCCATTGTATTTTAGAATCATAGTCTAGAAGAAGGTACCTTGGATGTCTTAAAATTCAATCTTCTGCTCAAGGCAGAAGACCTTATACATACTTGCAGGTTCACAGACATCCCAGCTTTGGCTGCAAAAACTGCAGGCAGCCTTCTCGGCTAAACAATTCCTCCTCCCGCCACCACATGTAAGGCAGGAGACCTGAGAGAAAGCACCTGGTCTGGGCACACAGCCCTCTAAAATGGAGCCCTTCCCAGGAAGCAAAGCATGGCTTGGACGAACTGATCTGTCCTGAAAGCGAGCTCCAGAGCAGTGATGGTGGCAGAAAGCAAGCTCCATAGTGGCAGTGGCAGAAGGCAGAAGGCGAGCTGCAGAGCAGCAGCAGCAACAGAAGGCAAGCTCCAGAGCAGTGGTGGTGGAAGGTGGTGGAAGGCGGTGGAAAGTGAGCTCCAGAGTGGTGGCGGCACTCCGTAAAGGTGGGCAGATGTCCTGGGGCTGCACACACGCACCACAGCAGAGCAGCAGTCTCAGCCCCAGCACGGCATCTCCCCCAAGGGCCTCCCGCCCAGCTGCTGGCCAGCCTGGCCCAGAAGCAGCACATTCTGCCATCACAGGCTAGATGAGGGACCCAAGAAAGAGGGGAAGGCAAGCAAGTAGCAGTCCCAAAGGCCCCATGGAAGCTGAGTATGCCAGGCCCAAAAGGTGAGAGAGCCTCACCATGTCCACCCAAGGTGGCTCTTCGGCCGAGTACAGCCTCCCTCTGTGTCAGCCTTACCTTCCAGAGCTTCCACTCGCCTCCACTAGCCTGAATGCCTTGCCCTTCAGATCCCAACAGGGTGAGCGCATGGCTGCCTGCAAAGATAAGGCTGACGGTCAGCAGTTCTTGGGGGAGATGCTGGGGCTGGGGCTGAGACTGCTGCAGTTCTGCAGTGCACCCTGGGACTTGTTTTATTGTAATGCCACTGCTGCCAGGCGCTGGTCCCATTGGAATCTGAACAGCAGGTCACTTGGGGCGGCAGAAGCATGTGAAAAGCCTGGAGCTCCTTGAGGCCTTTGGGACAAATCAGGTCATCCAAGGCTTTGCTCCCCAGGAAGGGCTCCATCATGGAGGGCTGTGTGCCCAGACCAGCCACTTTGTCTCGGGCCTTGAGGCAGAGGGAGAGAAATGGATTAAGACTGAGAGATGTGGTAGGAGGGAGAGGGAGAGAAATGGGTTGAGGCTGAGAGAAGTGGTAGGAGGCAGAGGGTGAGAGAAACAAGAGGCTTTGAAGATGAGCACCCTTCCCAGTCCCACTTCCCCGAGGGTGTGCCTGGCCATCCTTACCTCTGCCTAATTTATTGCTGGAGTGGGAAGGAGCAGGCCAAGGCAACTGGGTGAGTCTAGTCTAGGCAAGCGTGGAGGAGCAGAGATCAGCAAAAGAAGGCAGTTGAGGCAGAGAGCTAGTCCACGGCTGCTGCGTCCATGGTAACCTGTGGTGGAAGGCACACAAGCTGACTGGGCCATGTGGGAGGCAGCTATGCTGGGATTCAGGCCTTGCTTGCAGGCTCACCCAGGCAGATCAGGGCCATTCATCTGGGCTTCAGGGAGAGTGCTGCATGGGATGCAGCCACGGTGGAAGGCAGGCAAGCTGGTTGGCCTGCAGAGACTGTGTGGTCAAGGCAAGCGAGGGAGCCAGACAGAGAGTAGCAGCAGCTATGCTGGGTGAGTGGGTGAGATGAGGAGCAACTGGGCAGGGGGTAGTGGCCAGTGGTTGGATTTGTTGGTTCGCTGAACTGTGCAGAATCTTAACCAATTCACTTGAACTGTACATACCAGCTGAAGTCCACCTCTGGTGTGCATGCCATTTTGTCCTAATTTATTGAGTTTGATTTTTTTAAAATGATATATAAGGTTTCCAATCTTCATGATACAATAGTGGGCAGAATTGTAAAAAGGAGCCACAAAAAGTAATTGTTTGCCTGACTTAGGCAAGGATTACATTCTATGAAATTTGGTATTAAAATGGTAATTTCTCTGCTTAATCTTTTTCCTAAATGTATCCATCTGGCATACTTTGATTAAGATGAACTGCAGAAGAAAAGACTTACATTGTAAGCATAGGCTTCTATTCCCAACCACAGTGATGCAAAATGAAGAAATGTATTATGATATAACCATGCAAGCTCCTCCCTTTCATTCTTGTGGCACAATAAGCATATAAATAGCACAGTTTCTGTTGTTTAAACATGTGTCAGCTGTGCCTCCATTCACAATCCAAGAAAGAAATCCTTAGATTCCATTAAAATAGAGAAAAGTACTTGTACTGGATTTGAAGTGATAGCAACAAAAGGAAAGCAATATCTGAAGCAAATAAGCACAGAAATTACATATTGAAAGTTATCCCAAGTTCCCTCCCCCAGGAGTTCAGACTGGACATCCAATCTGAGGTGTGTATATCTTCAGGTGGTTTCTCACATATCTGGTATGCCAAGATGGTTGACCTTGGCTTTGAAGAGATAAGTGTATGCAGTTGCACAGTAAGCAGGAAAGTGTCACTTCCATTTTTGTTCACACATCTTTGCACTCTAGCACCCTTCCCCCCCAACAGCAAATTACCCTCCCCCCATTTCCATGGCAGCCAACAACAGCCTAGCAACAGAAGATGTCAGGAAAACTTTGGAGGTTGACAACATGTTTCTCTAACTCAGATACTTGCTGCCTTCTTTTTTCTATAATTTTATTGTATTATAATTACAACAATTAAAACTAAAATATAATGAAAAAATATGGAGTTTGCAGAAAAGAAAGATAAATAAAAATATAATATAGTAAAGGGGAAAAAAGAAATATATAAAAATAATTTCCATAAGTATAATAAAATTATTTTATTTTAAAAACTATAAACATATTGCCCTATCTTAAAATACAGCAAAAGTTCTCTTCTTCCCAGATGCCATCCTTTTAATGCTATGTCAGCAAAACTTTATTAAGAGTTACCAGAGGTAATAATATATTTATTTTAATCTTGATCAAATGCATCAAATTTATATTCCTTCCTTTTACTTCTTACAAATGTAATTTTTACTTCCATCAAATAATGCTGTAGACTTTTTTTCTTTTCATTTTTCTTTTCACAAAATTCCTCAAAATTTTAACAAACCTCTTTTGAAAATCCATTAGAAGAAAATTATCCAGATCACTCTCTTGGTTTGTTATTTATACATCACCTCTTTATTATTAAGACTTTAGTTGGTTTACTTTTATGTATCCACTATAACATGTTTTTCCATGTCATTCTTGTAGTCTGCCATTTTTAAAATCCATTTTCAAATCATTCTTGATCTTGTCAGGTAAAACTTGTTTGTGTTCCTAAACATTTTTTAAAACAACATCTTTGTGTAGATGTAATATTAACTTCTGTGTCTATTGTTAAAAATACCAATTAAAATGCCCAATGTTAAAATACTTTGCTTCATTCTGCAATTGCAAGTTGAGTTTGAGTGTTCTTTAATTATAGTCTTTAGTTTCCTCTAGTTTTAAAGTCTTACCTTTTTATTTTTAAGAATTCAAATGGAACATTTTCCCATAGGAGAGATTATTCATAACTAATTCCAAAAATCTTATTTCATGTTTTGATCCTTAGGTCATTTGAAATTTTCTAAAATTAAAGTTTTAATCAATCTTTTATTTCAAAAATAAAAAATCTTGTATTTAAAACTTCTTTCACTAAGGATTGAAGGAAACTCATCCAGCTGTAAAATCTATCAATCCATAGGTTCCTAATAACTCAAAAGCAATTAATAAGCGATTTCCAAAAGTGATTAGAAAAGGAAATAATAAAAAATAGAGTCCTTTTAAAGATGCCAATTGTGGTTTAAATAAGAAAGCTATTTCCTCATCTCCCAGAGCTCTAAACCTGTCTTGCAGTCCCCTTGCAAGGATAAGCTGTCTAGAGTACTTGTGGGTAATCTCAAATTCTCTCCTTGTCTGGAGAGGAATTATCAAACAAACACAGGCACTTCATTCCAATAAGATCATTGGCTCTGCTTTTCATAGAATCATCTTTAGTCTTTTGTTTCTTCCCCAGAAGTCCATAAGTTTTAGTGCTTCTAATTTCATGCACCAATGACACATTAAGAAAGATATACCTTTCCTATTTTCTGCCTTTGAAACTAGGTGTCCCTTGACTTTCAGGTTTATATTATAGGCAAGTATTCTATTGAACAAAAGGTGGTGTATGAAAGATGGCAATTTAATAAAGCACAGAGCATCCAGCTATAATAGTTTTCTAATTCTTTTATTAGTCCATTTTGATGTCAGCTTTAGCATAGCATAGCATACCATAGCATAGCATAGCACAGCATGCATAGCACTGGAAGGGACTTGGAGAAGGGACCTTTTAGTCCAGCCCCCTGCTCAAGCAGGAGAACCTATACAATCTCAGACAAGTGACTGTCCAGCAGTGGTAGGATTCAATATTTTTTTTACTGCTGGTTCTATGGGCATGGCTTGGTGGTCGTGGCAGGGGAAGGATACTGTAAAATCTCCAGTCAGAGGTGGTATTTGCTGGTTCTCTGAACTACTCAAAATTTCCGCTACCGGTTCTCCAGAACTGGTCAGAACCTGTTGAATACCACCTCTGCTTTCCAGTCTCTTCTTAAAAACTTCCAGTGATGGAGTGTCCACAATTTCTGAAGGCAAGCTGTTCCACTGGTTAATTGTTCTCACTGTTAGGAAGTTTTTCCTTAATTCCAGGTTGCTTCTCTCTTTGATCAGTTTCCAACCATTATTTCTTGTCCTGCCCTTTGGTGCTTTGGAGAATAATTTGGCCCCCCTCTTCTTTGTGGCAGTCCCTCAAATACTAAATACTGCTATCATGTCACCCCCTAATTCTTATTATCTTTAGACTAGCCAGACACAAGATCTATAGCCATTCTTCATGTGGTTTAGTCTCCAGGCCTTTGATCATCTTAGTTTGCTCTTCTCTGAACTTTTGCTAGAGTCTCAACATCTTTTTTGTAGTGACCAAAATTGGTTGCAGTATTCCAGGTGTGTCTTACTAGGGTTCTATAAAATGGCACTAATCATGTGATGTTGATTCTATGCCTCTGTTTATACAACCCAGGATTGTATTAGCTTTTTTCTCTGCTGCTGCACATTGCTGACTCTTATTCAAATGATGGATTCCAAAGTCCCTCTCACAGTTACTGTTTTTGAGCCAGGTCTCACCTAATTTGTACTTATACCTTTGGTTTTTCCTGCCTAAATGTAAAACTTTGCTTTGTCCTGATCGCTTGCCTAGATATCTCCACTCATCCAACTCTGGTGTATATTGCTCACTCACTTGGATCCATTCACCTAGATCAACATCCTCCCTCTCTTTGGATCAGCTCCTTGCTGCCCCACTCACTTACACTTACACATCAGTATGGTTTATGGAAAGTTTGTCAGAGTATATTCATGAACTGGAATAGACCATGGTACCAAGGTCAGCCAATGAATAGGCATAGCAACCAAGTCAGCCAATGAGGACTATTTGGAAACTGAAACTAGAAGTAGCCTAGGTGTGGCTCTATATTAAGCTCTGAAGCTATGAAGCTATGAAGCTCTGAGTCTGTCTATTGAAGATGAAATTGCTTCTCTCCTCTGCTGTGTGCTAAACTAAAGAGAAACTAACTTGCTTGCTTGCCTGCTGAAGTTGCTTGTAACATGTCTGCTTCTGTTTGAGTTTGTTCCATGTTGGAGAAATCTACAACTGGTATTGTAAAATTTACTTAATATGTTTATAAAGACATTAAATGAAGCATCAGCCATCTGTGTTTACTTTTCTTGTGCTGAATTTACGCTGCAAAAACTCTGAATAAAGTTTTATTGGTGTTCCCAGCAGTTCTCTTCACCCAGCCTTAGAACTTTTCCAAGCAAAGTCAGCCACAAGGAAGCCCAGATTAATCCTCCAGGCTATGGCCAATAAGTCCATAAAAAAAATAGCAAGCTGCTTAAACAAGTAAGACCAATAAATGAATGTAAAGGCCCTAAACTAAAACTGAAAGCACATCCACATTAGCTCACTGATTATAGAGGTTCAGAATCTCAAAAGTCCAGGAAAAATGAATAAACACGTGGCCACAACCCACACTTGTTCCCAGCAATACCTCCCTCTGTGTGCCATGCTAAATAGCTTCCCTGTGCAGCCCATCAAGAAGGGTGAGGCCTTCTCCTGAATAATTTGGCAGACCTCCATTTCTCTGCCCTGCATGCTCTGAGATCCACCATGGCAGGCAGATCCTCTCCCTCCTCTTCACTAGCCTGCAAACAGTCCCTAGCCAAAGTCTTCTTTTTCATCTGGCTGTTCAGGGACAGTAATTAACTCCATTCCTGATGTGCCAGGAATGAGCTCATTCTCCCTCAAGCTGGCCTCTGAGGAAGAGTTGGAGGAGTTGTCCAAGGAAGACATCAGAGCTTCATTCTCTCTCTTTCTCCTTGCCTCCTCCTCTGCTTGCTTTGCCTCCTTTCCTGCTGATCTTTATGTCTTCCTTTTCCTCATGCTACTTTTTCAATTTCTTTCTTTCTCTCTGTCTGTCTGCCTCCATTCCTTTTCCTTTTTTCTTCTCCCCTTCATGCCATGCACCTCTCCTCTTAATACCCAATTTTCCTGGGCCACTCCCCTAATTTCTGGCAGATTTCCTGTCCGGCAGTCATCCATTGGTCAAATGCAACCCCTTGCATGGCTGGGACTGCCCGAGCATCACGTAGCTGGATCAGGGCTCCCTAAGCCATCCTGCAGTATCAAGGCTGTATGAATGCCGCTTAGTCACCCCGCACCAAATTGGGTCCCCTCGAGCTGCCCAATGTTTTCCACAGATTTTATGAGTTCATCAAACATTTGAGAAACAAATTCAACTAGAGATGGCATGTTGCTAAGCATTATTTTTTCTACCTGCCCCCCCCCCGCCCCGCCGTCAGCCTCCTCCTTCTCTCTGTAATCTGATATATTGTTACTCATTGAAGTGGATAAGCAGAACAAGGGATAATAAAGAAACAAAGGGGTTCATTTCTGACTATTCTGATTCAAGTTAATAAAATACAGGTTCCCTGCAATGAAGTTTCAGTAAAATATAGTCCAAATATAAACATTTTCACCATTTAGAAAAATGTGCCATGATTTCATACAAAAATACAGAGATTAATCAGAGGAATCAAATAAATCAAAGAGAAAGCAGAAAGAGCAGATAAAGTTCAGCAGGGAGTTGAAATAAATCAGCATTCAGCCAACCTATTAACATTTAGGGGAAAAAAACAAAAACAAAACTTCAAAAAGTGGAGTTAAAAGTCCCAGGCTTGCCTACAAAAATGCTTTGCTGATAGGAAGAGATTGTAAAAGTCCCTTGTCTTCCAGGTGCTCCCACAAAGAGTTGCAGACTTCAAGATTCCCCCTCCTGTGTAGATGCACAGCTGTCAGAAAAGCATTTTGGATCATTTCCAAGTATCCCCATCCAAATCCAGGGGGCAGGGCAAGCAAAGAACCAGCTCTGGAAAAAAACACAGCAGATCATGAAATAAAAACTCTCATCCTACAGCAGCCATCTTGGGGAAGAGTCGACCAACAACAATAATAATTGACAAAGTAGCAACAATGCTACATTGGAAGATCTGCAAAAATATCATTTGCCTGCAAGCAAGAACTGATGGAACCATAAAATAAAGAAAGTGATAGAAAGTGAAGAACCTAAATTGCCCTGGGACTTTAGAATTCAAACAGACAGGCATCTGCCACATAACACCCCAGAGTTAACACTTTTTAATAAGAAAGAGAAAAAAGTCTGAATAGTGGACTCGGCAGTACCCAGAGACAGCAGAATAGAAGAGAAAGAACTGGAGAAGATCACAAAATACAAAGTCTTGCAAATAGAAATAGAATGACTATGGAAGAAGCAAGGAAATATAGTTCCAATAGTAATAGGTGCCTTGGGTGTAATCCAGGGGTGGGCTGCTACCGATTCTCCCCGGTTCGGGCAAACCTGTAGCTAATTTTATAGCCAAATGGCGAATCCCACCCCTGGCTGGCCTCCCCCCGCCCCTGCCAGGTGTCCCCATGTAGCTCGCTTTGGATGCCAGGTAAGTGCAGGGCCTGCGTGCCGATTTGGGGAGGGCAAAAAACGGGCCTTCTGGAGGCTCCAGAAGGTTGGAAATGGGCCTGTTTCCAGCCTTCAGAGGGCCTCAAGAGCCCGGGGAGGCAATTTTTGCCCTCCCAGAAGCTCAGGAAAGCCTCTGGAGCCCAGGGAGGATAAAAAACGGGCCTTCCAGAAGGCTGGAAATCAGCCTGTTTACAGTCTCCAGAGGGCCTCCGGAGCCCAGGGAGGCCATTTTTGCCCTCCCAGAGGCTTGAGGAAAGCCTCTAGAGTCCGGGGAGGGTGAAAATGCCCCTCTGCCATGGTGTAGGAGGCTGACTAGGTCACTCCCACCCTGCAACCGGGCAAAGAACCGGTTGCTAAAATTTTTGAAGTCCACCCCTGGTGCAATCCCAAAACAACTGGAGCACCTCTTGAACACCTTAGGCATTGACAAATTCACCAACAATCAATTGCAAAAAGTAATTTTATTTGAAACAGCTTACACCCTGCGATGATATCTGTAACACCCAGATCTGCCTATCCCAAGTCCTTGGAAAGGACTCCATAGGTAGGCAAAAATGTCAAACCAAGGTGACTGGGTGATGAACAAAAAAATGATGATGATGGCACATTATAATTCAGATTTAACTATTCGGCTTTGTAAAAATATCTGAGGGACAGTGAAGCTAATATACCATGAAGGTTTACTGAGTACTGGAGAGACCAACTGACTTAACAAGAAAGACCAAATGAAGAACAGAAAAAAGATGTGGCAAGGCAAAGTATTATGTTGTAATTCAGTAACTAAGTTTCATTAGTTTTATAAAGAATTAGAAAGACTATAATTGATGCAATGTGCACTTTTCTTGTTGCAGTAATATAAAATACATTCTCATCGATGAATCCATATCAGGTCTTGGTCACTTCTCCAAAAGACTTTCATCCAGTCTTTTAAAAGTGGTGTCAGAACACTGAATTTACAAAATAAAATGGTCTCCAAACACATATTGTCATTATATTGGAAAGTAATCAATTGCTGGTGCATCTGTGGCTCTTCAGAATATGCATTCCTAATATATTTTCATTTGCATATTTTTGAAATTCTTAGATTTTAGAGGAGTCACAAGCTCTGCCTCTCTATGTGTAGAACCTTGGTGCATGCAGAAAAGAGGTGGAATTTGGATTACATGTCATCACTGCAAATTTTTTCCTCTGCCCCCCCCCCCTTCTCTTACTAGTTCTCTCTAATGTTACCCAGTATGTTTGGTGACATTGAGGTATCACAAGAGCCATAGTGGCACAATAGTTAGCATGCATTATTGTAGGCTAATTCTGTGAACTGCCAGCAGCTCAAGGTTGATTCAGCCTTCCATCCTTCCAAGATCGGTAAAATGAACCAGATTATTGGGGGCAATATGCTGACACTGTAAACTGCACAAAGAAGGCTCTAAAGCCCTATAAAGCTGTATATTACTCTATTGCTATTGCTAATGTCAGATTTCATGTTTCCAGAGAGTCACTGAGTATCAATGGTAGGGACAGAGATATTTACATCGTATGTTGCTATGCATAAAATTAGTATAGAATTATTGTAAGAAATTAGTATTCCAAGAAATGGAAAGAAATGTCTGGATCTTCTGTAGAATGAATTCAAACCTAAATATTGAGTGTTCAGACACTGCATTAGTCCAGTGCAAAAACCCCTACTTCAGATCAGGTTTTTAAGCATTGTGTACACAAGCACATATCACATATTTTTTTTATTGAGGGAGTGAGGAACATTTAGAAACATATCAGCAGGGTTTTGTTTTGTTTTTGTTTTTTTGCATTTTGCTTTTTACTTTAAGTATTTTTTGCTCACATCACCTTATCTATGTTTTGATTCATTTACGATAAAGCTGATATGACAAGGAATCCTTGTAAGACCAAGATCCTGAAGGACTGCCCTGGAATCGAATTTTATACCATGTTTTCTGTTAGCTATCCTCCTTGTATCCACGTGGAATTATCCACTGGTTCAACACACAGTCTTTCACTTAGTCTCTCCTACCCATTTAACAGTCAGTGGGCAAAAACCAACATGTGTGGAGAAGTAACTTTGCTCTTTGCAATGCTGGTTTCTGCCAAACTATACACAGTGATCTTCTGTTGGGTTTTCAGCCACTGGGAATTTTTGGAGGGAAATGTTTACACAGAGTTTCCCCCACCCCCTCTTCCTCTTCATTTTGAGGTTAGCTTCAGACTGCTGGGCCTTTGAGAGTTGTGAAAAGCATAGAAACACAAGAAGAACAGCTGGATATGTGACCTGGAAATCACAAATAGTAACTTGTCACTTTCTAGATCCCTCTTGGATGTCTTTTTGCTTGATATCTGAATGAGATAGTAAAATGAATTTGGAATGTATAGAGCTTTGCTTAGTGGCTAATTTTACTTACCCAGCTAATATTCTGAAGAACATTTGGGGAAGATATCCAATATATAAAAAAACAGAAGGTGAATGCCTAACCCAACCTCTGTCTAAAATATTTACAGCATACTGTAGCCTAATTGTATAGATAGTCCTTTGAGATGAGGTTTAGAATTGATTGACAAGCATTAAAATTCTAACTTAACATGATTACCATATTTATATAAAGGCCTTTTGTTTAGTTACTAGTCTTATTTCAAACTGTAACGTGCCTATGTGTGTAGGCACACACAAAATGAATTCTTGGTGAATGGAAGCATTATGTTTGAATTCTAATAACTCCATTAACATTTCATAAATGTTATATTCTTTCTTTTCCCATCTTTTCAAACTTCAGTAAATGCTGAAAATCAAAATTAGATAAATTTCTTGTAACAAGCAACTGATTTCTAAATTACAGATTAACAGAGTTGGAAGGGACTTTGTCGGTCATCTAGTCTAACCCCCCACCCAAGCAGGAGACCTTACATCTTTTCTGACAAATGGCAGTCCAATCTCTTCTTGAAAGCTTCCAGTGATGAAGCTCCCACAACTTCTGAAGGCAAGCTGTTCCATTGGTTGATTGTTCTCACTGTCAGCAAATTTCTCCTTATTTCTAGGTTGAATCTCTCTTTGATTCGTTTCCATCCATTATTCCTTGTCTGGCCTTTGGGTGCCTTGGAAAATAGCTTGATCCCTTCTTCTGTGATAGCCCCTCAGATGTCAGAACACTGCTATCATGCAGGGGTGGGATTCAAATTTCCAACCGGTTATATGGGCGTGGCCTAATTTGTGGGTGTGGCTTGGTGGTCACGTGACTGGTGGGCGTGGCTTGGTAGTCATATGATCAGATGGGCATGGCCAACTCAACATCAATTCTTTGCCCTAATGACTGTTTTAAGTATAAAAATAGATATACCAAAACAAAAGGTAGTTTATTATTTCATGCCCTTAATGCTTAATTAATAAAAAGGTACACAAAACTAGATTTTGTTACAACAAAGTTTTAAAATATTAATAAAAAACTATTACATAACATAAAACTTTACAAAAAACAATAAAACTGTTATTTAAAGTATTGCCAAATTGCTTTTTTATTGGTATCCTCAGTTGGTTTTCTTTTGTTTGACACAAACATCATCAGCTGTGTGATGTGCTCGCAACCACTTTTTTACTATAGGAACAGGGTCCCATTTTTGCAGAGGTAGGCCAATTAGATTAATAGTAGGTTCGTTTCATTGGAAATCATTAGGCAACCTCTGATCTCTGAACATATTATGTTCATTTGTGAGAAATCCCTTTCTGCTTCTCCTGAACTGACTGCAATTGACAATATCTTTAATGCTGCCAGGAATTGCATATTTTTCTGAATCTTTTAACACATTTTCTATGAAGTTTTGATAATCATTAATATTAAATTTTAATTTATCAGTGTCTTTAAATTGGCACCCTGTTTTTAAATGTTCGTAATCCATCAATCTTTTCTTCAAATTAGTTACAATGCTTTCTAAAAGTCTTTCTTGATGAAGTCCCACAAATCAATGATTTTCTACAAATTTTATATTTTTGAAGGTTTCTGAAGGAATTAATCCATCAACCTTTTTTCATATGCACTCTTCCTTTGTAAGCATTTCAAATGATTTAATTGATCTTATCACAAGTTTTTCAGCCTTTATGATGTCTACATTTCTTGCTCACAATGCATTTGAAAGAAGAGAAATTTTGTTTAGAATATCAATCATCAGTGCCAAATCAGTCATAAAATATATATTTTCAAGATGGGCAGCCATACTAAGTACTTTTCATTTGAATGAAAATAGTGATGTAGCACTGGATAAGCATGCCACACATAGATAAGCTAGGGTTGATCTTAAACTACAGGGAGCCCATCTTGGTCCCAAAACTTTGCTAATCTTTATAATTTCAATTCCAAGTTGTTCAGATATTTTGGTAAGTTCAATTAGGTTCTTACTGGATTGATGAAAATAGAATATATCTTCAATAAATACTTTAAAATGATTCATTGCTTTATTTCCCTAATAGAATCATCTAAAACAAGTTGGAGATGATGGTTTAAGCAGTACCATATTATGATATTTGGAAAGTCTTTGGCTATCCTAGTGCTTACCCCAGATTTTCTCCCAAGCATAACACTGACACCATTGGAGTAAAATCCTACTACATGTTTCTCTAGATAGTTCTTAGTAAACCCAACATTATTTAAACCTTCCATAACTGAAGAACATATTGTCCCTGCATCTTGTTTTTCCAATTCTACTAGCTCAAGGAAAATTGTTGGTGAGAAAACTTGATCCTCAACTTTTAAGTACAATATAAGAACTGGTTTGAAAGATATTGTTGAGGCTTTGTCAATGATCAAACATATTTTGTGAGTTTTTTTAATAATTTTGGTAAATAAATGTTTCCTAATGTCTTTTGCAATGAAATCTACTATTGCAACTGCAGTTTTACGTGAATGGAATCCTATTCCCATATCTAGTCCATTTTTAATTTGCAATTCTATCTCATCTTCTATGTCTGAAAATGGTTTATATCTTTGTCCCAGGCTGTAAACTCTATTGTATATTCTGCAAGTAGTACCTAAATATTTTTCCAGTCATCTTATCTATTCCTTTTGTTATTGCATCCTGCTCACATCGTTTTAAGTTCTCTGTGCAAATGGTACGAATATTTGATGAAAATGTTCTTTCATTTTTTTCTTAGAGAAATTTGTTTTACCTCTTCATTCTTCCCTGCTGCCTCAATCTGGATATATTTCCATTCTTTTGACACATGAACACCTCTTTCTTTTGAGAAGTCATATTTTGCACAATACTTGCAACCTAACTTTTTGTTGGAAATTAAAAATTATCTGAAATGGTATAGGGTTTCCTGCCTGAGCAGGAGGTTAAATTAAATTACCTCCATGGTCCCTTCCAAATCTGGGTCTACTACTGGGCTCATTCCTCCCCTTTCCTTATTTTAACAGATTAATAAAGTTGGAAGGGACTTGTAGATCATCTAATGCAACCCCCTGCCCAAGCAGGAGACTTTAACACCATTTCTGACAAATGGCAGTCCAGTCTATTTATTTATTTATTTGATTTGTCAATCGCTTACAAGATAATAGGTATCAGTATAAACATAGTTATGAATACATGAAATGGATACATAGAAGAAAAATAAAAAGAATCAATAGGACAGGGACGGTAGGCACATTGGTGCGCTTATGCACACCCCCTACAGACCTCTTAGGAAAGGGGTGAGGTCAATAGTAGACAGTATAAGGTTAAAGTTCTTGGGGTTTGGGGAAGAAACCACAGAGTCATGGTAGAGTATTCCAGACATTGACCACTGTTGCTGAAGTCGTATTTCCTGCAATCAAGTTTGGTGCAGTTAACCTTGGGTTTGTATCTATTGTGTGCTCTTGTATTGTTATGGTTGAAGCTGAAGTGTTCATTGACAGGTAGGACATTGCAATGTATGATTTTATATACTATACTTATTTTATTTATTTACTTTATTTTTGTTTATTTTTATTTATTAATTGCTTACAAGATAATAGGTATAAGTAAAAACATAGTTATGTATACATGGATACATATAAGAAATATATATATATATAAGAAACAATAGGACAGGGATGGTAGGCACGTTGGTGCGCTTATGCACGCCCCCTACAGACCTCTTAGGAAAGGGGTGAGGTCAATAGAAGACAGTCTAAGGTTAAAGTTTTTGGGGTTTGGGGAAGAAACCACAGAGTCAGGTAGAGTATTCCAGACATTGACCACTCTGTTGCTGAAGTCGTATTTCCTGCAATCAAGTTTGGTGCAATTAACCTTGAGTTTGTATCTATTGTTTGCTCTAGTGTTGTTATGGTTGAAGCTGAAGTATTCATTGACAGGTAGGACATTGCAATGAATGATTTTATATACTATACTTGGACCGAAGGCGGCATAGTTGTAGGTTTTCTAGCTCTAGAATTTCAAGTCTGGTGGCATAAAGTATTCTGCAACAAGTAGAGGAGTGGAGAACTCTTCTTGTGAAATATTTTGGGACTTTCTCAACTGTGTTAATATCAGATATGTAATGTAGGTTCCAGACTGATGAGCTGTATTTGAGTATTGGTCTAGCAAATGTTTTGTATGCTCTAGTTATTAGTGTAATATTACCAGAGAAAAAGCTACATAAGATTAGGTTAACAACTCTTAACGCCTTTTTGGCTATGTAGTTACAGTGGGCTCTAGCACTTAGGTCATTTCAGATGAGTACTCCAACATCCTTGACAGAGTTTGGATCATCAACAAGTTCTTGACTATTCAGCCTGTATTTTATTTTCTGATTTTTTTTGCCAATATGTAGGACAGAGCATTTATTTGTTGAGATTTGAAGTTGCCATATGTTTGACCATTCTGATACATAATCAAGGTCTTTTTGAAGGGTAGCAGTATTGTCTGTGGTGTTGAATAGCTTTACATCATCAGCGAAGAGAACGCAGTTGCTCTTGATATGATCACAGAGGTCATTTATGTAGAGTATGAAAAGAGTTGGTCCTAGAACACTGCCTTGTAGGACACCACTGTTGACAGGTACAGAATTTGATAGGGCGTTCCCAATTTTGTCCATTTGTTGTCTGTTTGAGAGGAATGCTTCTATCCAGTTATGCAGGTGTCCAGAGATACCGTAAGATTTTAGTTTTAGGAGTAGTTTGTCGTGTACCACTGAATCAAACTCTTTACAGAAGTCTATATAGATTTCCTCTATTGCTTTGCCCTGACCAAGTTGTGTAGTCCATATGCTTTTGCAGTGTAAGAGTTGCAGATTACATGATAGTTTTCTTCCTAAAACCAAATTGTTTATTAGGGAGTACGTTGTTTGTTTCTAAGTGGAGGATGATGGATTGGTTAATAAGTCAGTCAAGTTTCGGCTATGGCAGTGGATAGCTTTTTTAAGAAGTAGGCACATATTCCATCCAGTCCAATAGATGGAGATGGTTTTAGATTGTGCAGTGCTTTTTCAACAATGTCTTCTGTAAAATCGATATGTATTAGATCATTGTAGTTGTCTGTGGTTCGACTAGGAAATACTATACTGGGCATGATCCATTGCTGTTTACAAATACTGAGCCAAAGAATGTGTTAAAGAGGTTGGCTTTAATAGTGTCGTCGTTGCAGTCTTTACCAATAGGTCTTTTCAGGGGTAGGATGGAACTTGAGTCTTTTAGTTTGTTGTTTATAAAATTGTAGAAAGCGTGGGTGGAATTGGTGCATAGAAGGTTTTCCTCTTGTTTAATGTGATAATTGGTGCATTCAGTCTTTATATGGTGGCAAAAAAATTTGTATCGGCTTTTGAAGTTGGCAAAGTGACCAGATTTGTTTTTCCACCAAAGTGATTTTCTTTTTGGAGTGAAGCTTCCTTATTGTTATTGGTAATCTATTTTTTCTGGTTTTTGGAGTTGTTATTGGTACATATAATTTGATGACTCTTTTGACTTCAAGTAAAAATATGTTGTAAAGTATTGCATCCAGTGAATAGAAATTGCCAATCGAGGGATGAGAGATCATTTTCTATAAGATCATAGTTACCTTTTTTGAAGTTATAATTTGGGATCACGTCATTGTGTTGATTTTTGTGTGGACGTATATTGAGACAAAAGTCAATCATGTTGTGGTCACTGTTGGAAAAGGGTTCTTTAATTTGTATTCCGTAAATTGAATTCAAAGTATTGCAGAAGATGAGATCGAGGCAGTTGTTAAGTCTAGTATTGTTGGTTACTAGTTGTTCCAGTCCCAGATTTGTTACAGCATTGTAGAAGGTGGGAATGTATGGGTTCAGTTATACATTCATTTAGGGTCCAGTTAATGTGAGGTAGATTGAAGTCACCAAGAAAGATAAAAGTGCGTGGGCAGGATGTTGCCCAAGTTAGTAGTGAATTTAGCTTGTTTACATCTTCAATATCATAATCAGGGGCTCTGTAACATAGTAAGAATCGAAATGTGATATTTAAGGACAGTTCACAGACGATGGTCTCAGGAAGAGCAAGCTCCTGGGTAACTTGCATGTTTTTTAGATGTAAGGACTTTTTATAGAAGATAGCAACAGCACCCCCTCTATGGATTTCACGATCTGATTGGTAAACATGATAGTCTCTTACTGTGGTAATGGAGTCAGGGAGAGATGCATTGAGCCATGTTTCACAGACAAATATGATGTCAAATTTAGCCATATTTAGTAAGAGGAGAAATTCGGGTATTTTATTCACAAGGCTTCTTGCATTGAGTAGCTTACATTTAAGGCCAGTTGTAGTTGGAATTCAGTAAGTTAGGGGCAAGCGTGCCTAGTTTTGAGTGATGGTGGGTTGGATGAGGTAGGGTTGGATGTGGAGTTGTGAGTTGTGTGACTTACTTTTGATAGCACGGTAGTCAATGTACAGGTCCTTCTCTCCATTTTCTAGACGTCTTTTGAGTTCAGTGCAGACTTCATGGGAGCGGATTCTTTGCAGTATGGATAAGTCTGGTCTTGAGTGAAGTTTTTTGTGGTTGGGATTGGTTTTTGCAATGGTGTTTATTGTATGAATGAATATACATTTGCTGGACTCATTTTTGCATACAACTCTATAAAATTTTGGAGCCACCGAGCCATCATTGTATTTGAACTCAGGGCCATCTCTGGTTATTTCAGTGATATCTTCAGGAGAGATATTTGTTGTATTGGAGTTGTTTATGATATTGCAAACTTTGGTGATGTTGTCTGATTTGTGGCATTTGGATGTTTCTGATCACATTCCATGATGTCTCTGATGAGTTAAGGGGATATCATTTGTGGAATTATTTGATGGGATAGAATTATTTGTAGTTGTGGTTTGGTGGTTATTTTTGGTTGTAGTTGTGATTGTAATTGAGGTAGTAGTTGTGGTAGTGGTTGTTGGGTTGGGATTTGATTTTGAGCTGATAGGTAGTCGCTTATCAGTGCTGTATTTTTTTCAAGAGAGATTAGGCTTTCTTGTATAATTGTTTCAAAATGTGTTGCTAAGCGTTTTTCTATTGAGTACATTAGTGATTCTATGCTATCAACTTTGTCAGGCAGGGTACTTGGTTTGTTTAGCTTAGGAAAACATGATGGACATAGACAAGGGAATATATCTGATGCTTTTAGGAGATTAGCTACATTTTTGTTTAAGTTTAAGCAGGCAAGGTGGGCTTGATTGTCACATAGGTAGCATTTTGTTCTGTACAGTCATTAACATACTTGTAAGCGCCGCGCGGTGATTGGTCAAGACGCGCGGCGAGCTGATTGGTCGAGCGAGCCGCACTGATTGGCCCGCCACGAATCTCCCGCGATTGGTGGAAACTAATCATGGGAGATTCAAAGCGGTGCCATTGGCCGCAGCCGCCGCGGCCAAGGAATAAAAGTTGCCGCTTTTCCCTTGAAACCGAGCCGATTTCGGGAGCAAATAAAAGAGCTGAAACTAAGTCACTGGCTCCGAGTCTCTTTTCCGCGACAGACATAACACTGGCGACGAGGATGGGATCCCAAGCCTGACTCCCTTCGAACACGTGTCCGGAGGAAACGAGACTGACGAGATGGCCAGCATCGCACCGCCAGCGCCATTCAACCCAGCTACTGAGGATTGGGAATCGTACACCGACCAATTCCTAATGTTCCTCGAAAGCAGCAACCTAAAGGACGCAAATGGGCAGAAGAAAAGAGCCGTCTTTCTAACACACTGCGGGCCCGCGGTGTTTAAGATGGTGAAAACCCTCGCGAAACCCAAAGACGTGAAGACGATGGACTGGGCCGATCTCGAGCCGTTGCTCTGGAACCACTATGCCCCTGCCGTGCCCACCCTCATCAGGCGGCACGACTTCTACCGGCGAGACCAGAGAGCGGGCAAGAGCATCAGCGATTTCGTGGCTGACCTACGAAATCTCGGGGGCATGTGTGGGTTTACGGACATGGACGAGGCGCTCCGAGACCGCGTCGTCCTGGGGCTCAGAGATCCGGTCCTACAAAGCCGACTGATGGTGAAAGGCGACATCGCCCTTGCCGACGTTCTCGCAGACGCCACCGCAGCCGAAGCAACCCGGAAGTCGGCGGCTCGAATGCGGAGACCAACCGCAACCACCGAGGCAGGCACGGCAACCGAGACACGCACCGAAGCAAGTCACCGAGAGACCACCACCACACACCATGGCGACCTCGACTCCGTTTCCGACATCACGGACGAGGAAGAGGACATCCATCGACTCCAGACGGAACGAGACCGGCGCGATCGGCGGAGTCGTAAGTCGGGACCCCAATGTGCCGGGTGCAGAGGCGACCACCCTCGATCGGAGTGCCGATTTTTCGATGCTATATGCTGGCACTGCGATAAAAGAGGCCACATCGCCAGAGTCTGCCGACTTAAGAAAAACTACAGCCCCCGGCAAAGAGACAACAGCAACCGGAGACGAGATGGCACCCCCCCAGGCCCAGAGACTGCCAAGCCGAAAATCGTTGGAGCCGAGACGGACGGGGCCGCCGGAACAGCGAGAACCGAGAGAGAGAGGAAACCCACCAGACGGTCGCAGACGCCCGGAAGGTATATGTGGAAGTGGGCATCGAGGGCGAGCCATGCAAGATGGAGGTGGACTCCGGGTCATACCTCTCCATGGTTGCATGGCGGGAAATCAAGCGCCTGGTGCCCAAAATCCAAAGAAGGGGACTGGACAGCCAGAAACTAATCCTCAAGGACTACCAAGGTAATCGCAGCCCAGTAGTCGGAACAGGACAGTTCGAGATAACTTTCAAGGGGCGCACCGCAAGGCTCCCACTGACGATCATGGACCGAGACCGGCCCAGCCTTTTAGGACTGCAATGGTTCGCGCCACTTGGAATCGAAGTGACGGGCATCGATCACATCGGGGAGGCCGATTGGGAGGAGCAACTCGCAAGGGACTTCCAGGAAGTGTTCGACGGCACCCTAGGCAAGTACCGAGGGCCCCCTATTTCCTTCAGCCTAGACCCCAGTGTTCCCCCAAGACGCCTAAAACCACGGCGGGTACCTTTCGCACTCCGGCCCAAGATCGATGAGCAAATAGACAAGCTCGTCAGTCAAGGGGTCCTCGAACCAATAGACCACGCCTGGTGGGAGACCCCCATAGTCACTCCAGTCAAGCCCGATGGGTCGGTGAGAATCTGCGGGGACTATAAGGCCACCCTCAACTGCGCTTTACAACAGAGCGCCTACCCCGTCCCAGTAGTGCAACATCTCCTATACTCACTGGGGGGAGGCAAGGTTTTTGCAAAACTCGACCTGGCACAAGCCTATCAACAACTGCCAGCCGACGCAGAAACCGCCGAGGCGCAAACCATAGTAACCCACCGGGGGGCTTTCCGATGTAAGAGACTCCAGTTTGGAGTCAGCGTGGCCCCAGGAATCTTCCAGAGCCTCATGGAGAGACTCCTGCAAGGAATCAAGGGGGTGGTGCCCTACTTCGACGACGTACTGGTGTCGGCAACCAA
Source organism: Notechis scutatus (assembly GCF_049901735.1). Taxonomy (NCBI): domain Eukaryota; kingdom Metazoa; phylum Chordata; class Lepidosauria; order Squamata; family Elapidae; genus Notechis; species Notechis scutatus. The sequence goes on from NC_142025.1 coordinate 65,153,570, forward strand.
CAAAAAAGAACTGGAGGGTCGCCTGAGGGAGGTCCTAACGAAATTCAAAAATGCGGGGCTGAAGGTTAAAAAGGAAAAATGCCAATTACATACCGAGAGGGTCGAATTCCTGGGGTACCTTTTAGATCGGCACGGAATTCATCCAACCGAAAAAAATATCAGGGCAATCAAGGAAGCCCCCAGGCCGAAGAATAAAACGGAACTACAGGCATTTCTAGGGCTGCTTAATTTCTATAATGTTTTCCTGCCCCAAAAGGCGACCGCGGCGGAGCCTTTGCATAGGCTTTTGGACAAGGTGGCCCCGTGGACTTGGGGGAAACGCGAGGAAGCCGCCTTCAACAAAACCAAGGACCTATTCACCTCAGATGCCGTCCTCATCCAATACAACGAGACCCTACCGCTAGCATCACCCTTCGGCGTCGGCGCCGTCCTCAGCCACACTCTCGCCGACGGAAAAGAAGCACCCATCGCCTTTTTTTCAAGGAACCTCACCAAACCGGAAAGAAACTACAGCCAGCTGGACAAGGAGGCCCTGGCTATCGTTGCCGCCGTCAAAAGGTTCCACGAATACATCTACGGCCGGACGTTCACAATCGTTACCGACCACAAGCCGCTGCTGGGAATCCTGGCAGGAAACAGGGCCACCCCGAACATTCTATCCCCAAGAATGACAAGGTGGTCTGAATTCCTTGCCGCCTACAGCTACAGGCTCACACACCGACCCGGTAAGACAATCACCCACGCAGCCGCACGCCGCTACCTGACTTGGACACCGACCCAGCACCCACGACGAGACTCTGCCCGATCTACCCGTAACCGCGTCAGACATTGCCCGCGAAACTAATAAAGACAAACGTCTGGCGTGAGTGTTACATTGGGTAGAGAAGGGGTGGCCCGAAAAGGACATCGATGAAACATTCAGGACATTCCGGAACCGGCAAACAGAACTGTCATTACAAAAAGGTTGTTTACTTTGGGGGGATAGGGTTGTCATTCCGGAAAAATTACAGGGAAAGGTATTGGAATTGCTGCATGAGGGGCACCCAGGCATCGTTAGGACTAAAGCCCTGGCCAGAAGTTACGCCTGGTGTCCAGGGATGGACAAACGAATCGAGGCTTGGGTGGCAGCATGCAACCGATGCCAGGAAACCAGGCCTAGCCCCACTGCCGCCTCAATCCTGGAATGGGAAACCCCCAGGGGACCATGGTCCAGGATTCACATAGATTTTGCCAGACCCATGAAAGGGCACACCTTCCTCATTACGGTAGATGCTTACTCCAACTGGTTGGAGGTAAGCAACATGAAAACTACCACTACGGAGGCTGTTACCAAGGAACTCAGCAAGCTGTTCGCAACCCACGGCCTCCCAGACGTTATCTTATCCAACAACGGGCCCCAATTTACCTCGCTAGAATTCGAAAAATTCCTAGCGGAGCGGGGGATACGACATGCGTTGACAGCGCCGGCACATCCGGCGGCGAATGGGAGGGCGGAACGGATGGTTCAATTTACAAAAAAAACAATCCAAAAGGTAGAAAACGGGGAAATCCAAGAGAAAATAAATAAAATGCTTTTTATACAACACATAACCCCGAACACAACAACTAACAAAAGCCCGGCAGAACTATTAATGGGGAGGAAATTAAGGTCCCCACTAGACAGACTGCACCCCACGTACAACCCAGAAAAACCCCCAAATTCCTCAAGCAAAGACCGAACATTTAAACCAGGCGATGCAGTATACGCAAGGAACCTTACTGAGGACCCACTTTGGGTACCAGCAACCGTAACCCAAGTGACAGGTCCCCGCTCGTACCGACTACAGACAACCGATGGACAAGCATGGAAACGACACATCGACCAATTAAGGTCAAGAACAACCACGGGAAACACAACCGACATGCAAACAGACACAGACACACACCCAGAAAAAGAAGGGGACCCCCCCAACACAAACCAAGAGGGGAGGGAAGACCCCAAGAACCAACCCATACCAGAAAGAAACTGGGAATACTCACCAACAAGCAGCCAGCTCGAAGCCTCACCAGGGAGAAGCAGCCAGGCCAGCTCAACCAGCCCAGAAAGACCAGGCGGGAACAGCAACAACCGCAACTCAACCAGCCCGGGTAGACCGGGAGGGAGCTGCGACGAAAGGCCCGGCTCACCCTTCCAGACGGTTCCATCGACGAGGCAGAGAGCAACACAGAACCCGACCGAACCGTCCGGGAGCCAAGCACCAATTAACCTGCGCAGGTCAAGTAGACAAGTACGAAGCCCCGCCTACTTACGGGACTACGTCACGTAGGACCATACCAAGATGGGAGGGGTGTTCTGTACAGTCATTAACATACTTGTAAGCCCCGCGTGGTGATTGGTCAAGACGCGCGGCGAGCTGATTGGTCGAGCGAGCCGCACTGATTGGCCCGCCGCGAATCTCCTGCCATTGGTGGAAACTAATCGTGGGAGATTCAAAGCGGTGCCATTGGCCGCGGCCGCTGCGGCCAAGGAATAAAAGTTGCCGCTTTTCCCTTGAAGCCGAGCCGATTTCGGGAGCAAATAAAAGAGCTGAAACTAAGTCACTGGCTCCGAGTCTCTTTTCCACGATGGACATAACACATTTGATGTTATTTTCACTTTCACTGATGGTTTTAAGACATATGAAGCATGTACAGAAGCCTGGGAGGTCGTTGGTAGAGATATTATTTTGTTGTTGTTTGGTAGTGGAGGATTTGGAGTTTCTGGAGTTTCTGGCTGGCATGGCCAATGACAATAGTACACTAAACAATTACAACAGCTAATTAATGTGTTAGGTAGACAGTTACTTAATGAATATTGGCAATTAATAAATGTTAATTGATAAGTCAGAGAACAAATCAAAAGTAAGGTTACTTATTACTAAGAATCAATCAATCAACTTATTACTAAGAATCAATCAATCAACTAGATAATCAATGATACAGTATTAAGTCTCTATCAATTCAATGAATCAGTAAATTAGTGGTCATTTAACAATTAATTATTGTACTATTATATGATAAATCAATTATTTTAGACAAAGCATTATCTATCGATATTTGGTCTTGAGTTACTGAAATAGAAGAAGTAGTGAAGTATTGGAGGTTTGTAATGTTAAGTTTCTTTTTTTTCCTTAAAGCCACATTTTTTGGTTTTGTTTTGTTTTGTTTTTGTTTTAAAGAGGAAGTGTTGCTGCTTGATAGATTTGAATGGAGAAGATTTGAATGAGCTCACCAATCATCTACTTTGGAGTTTGGAATGGATGAGATTTGGGTGGGGGTTTAGTAGAGTTTGTCCAATCAACTGAGTGGGAATTTACATGCAGGCTGACTAATCAGCTGGGTATTTTAAATGGAGACTATCAATTCTCTGTGAGTCTCCTTTGTTCTCCACAATTAGTGGCCATTTAGAATTACAAATCACATGTTCCACTCAGGTTCTCCATTTTCCCCTTTTCCTCCCTGATCTCGCCGTCCTAACCATCTCGATCTGAACAGCTGGGCTCTCTTGTTCTCTTAATGCTCCCGTATGCTGCTGATTCACAGTCCCCCTCTTAGCCTCAATCTCTTTTTGTCTATAAAGCTGCTATTTCACAGCTCGTATTCTGTTGAATTGCTGCTTGTTCTATGGGGATATCCCCCTTCTCTGGAGCACCCTTTTCTCGGAAAGGCTCTTTGCCTCTTCCCCTCTTCTCTGCTTGGCTCTCCAGGCTCCTCATGCCCCGAAAGGTTCCCAAAAAAGTGAAAGGACAGGATCCGGGGATGGAGACCGCTCTCCCTTCACCCTTTCACCATCATCACCGGAAGTGTCTATTCTACTCTATTCCTATTCCATTCCATGTTTTCTATTCTATTCTAATTTCTATTTAATATATTATATAATAATTAATATATAATAATTAATATTCTAATTTCTTCTTGAAACCTTCCAGTGATGAAGCTCCCACAACTTTTGAAGGCAACTTCTGTTCCATTGCTTGATTACTCTCAGTGTCAGAGAATTTGAAAGAGTTCCATTTTGTCATATGCTCCATGATTGATTGATTGCTACATTTCAATCTCTCTCTCTCTCTCTCTCTCTCTCTCTCTCTCTCTCTCTCTCTCTCTCTCTCTCTCTCTCTCTCTCTCTGTGTCTCTCTCTCTCTGATTCTGATTTGCCAGCCAACAGACAGCCAAGCTCAGTGTGCAGTATGGACCCCATATATCAGTACTTTCAAACTTAGCAACTTTTAACTCCCAGAACCATGTTTAGATTAACATAGTAGTCCTATTTGGCTGGACTCAACATTGTACAAAGCTTCTTGTGAATTATATTCACAATTCAAACCCCCAAAAGCTTAAGAACATTTCAGCTGAGCAGCTTTTGTGTCTCCAGCCTATTTCTTTTTCAAAATTGTTGGGTAGACATGGTGGACTCTGTGTGAAATTTGTTTTTAGATTTGTAGTATTGATATCTTGGTTGTTTTTATAATGCTGCTGCAACTGCTCATTTGGCCAAAAAATGCAGTTTAAAAGCATTTGAATGGATATTTTATTGGGCTGCATGGCCCAAATCTCTCAGAAACCAGTGTATGGATAAACCATATGTAATTGTTTTTAGAAATTTTAGAATTAATATTTCATTACGTTGCCCTACATATAATAGCTTCTACATTATTATATCCAGCCATTACATTTAAATTTTTCATATATGCTAATAATATTCATTTTATTATGGATGGAAAAGACTGAACCAGCCAAGTACTTACCAGGTCTGATCCAGTTTAGCTTTCTAAAATCAGCCTACTGAAATAAATACAAAACTAAACTGCCCAATGATTTACCTACCATCACTATCTTGCACCTAATTTCAATGTAAACAGCCAATCTGCAGCATTACTAAATTTTGCTAGGTATCTGCTGCATGTTATTCTCTCTTCCTTGATAATCTAGTCCAGAGATCCCCAAACCTGGCAACTTTAAGACTTGTGGACTTCAACTCCCAGAATTCTCTAGCCAGCAAAGCTGGCTGAGGAATTCTGAGAGTTGAAGTCCACAAGTTTTAAAGTTGCCAAGTTTGGGGGGCCCTGATCTAGTCTTAGCTGGGCAAAACAGTCTGGAGTCACTGGCAAGAGCAGCTCAGCGCGGAGAAGTCATGTGTCTCCCCATATTCCTTTCTCTATGAGAAGCCTTGTCGTGTCCTCCTCATTTGTGAAGCACACTAAATTTAAAGGTGCTCACTAAGAGAAGAATATGGGGAGATGCGCAACTTTTCTCCCGGCCAAGAGGGCTTTTCTCTCTCTCTCTCTCTCTCTCTCTCTCTCTCTCTCTCTCTCCCTCTCCCTCTCTCTCCCTCCCCCTCTCTCTCTCTCTCTTGCCTCCACTCTTGGCACAGAGAAAAGTCAGTGGTAGCAGCAGTTGAGGCGGTCGGTCACCTGTCCCAGGGCTCATGCTCACCATACCTGTGGAGGGGGGAGGAATGCAGTGGCAGCGAGGCAGTGATGGCAACAAGGAAGGCAAGGATGATTCTGGCACCATTGGAGCTTCCAGGACCAGCTCCTCCCCTGCCACCCGCACACGTGAGGCATCAGGGCTTCCAGGCTCTACTTCCCGCAGCCACCATTAGCTGTCCTGGACACGAGCCTCTTTAAATATTCCTTCCTGCTGCTCTTGCTAGGAGAGCAAGCAGGGACTTGCAAGCTTTTTGCTCTGCAGGGAAACAGTCTCTTGCTCTCTCAGATGGAGCAGCAGGAAGGAACACATGAAGAGACTCATATAGGCTCCGGCCAGGTCAGTGGCTGCTTCTCTCACCTGCTGCTCCCATTGGGAAACAGATCCAGGCAGCAGAGAGAAGCAGGATTCAACCTGGTTGCTTCTCTGCTGCCCGGGGCCCATTTCCCAATGGGAGGGGGACTTGCAAGTTTTTTGCTCTGCTGGGAAAGGGTCTCCTGCTTTCTCAGCTGGAGTAGCAGGTGAGAGAAGTAGCCACTGATCTGGCAGGAGCCTATATGAGCCTCTCCACATGTTCCCCGGCGGAAGGCAAATGGAGGGGGAAAGGCGACCAGTGGCAGCAAAAGGCAAGTAGGCCAGCGGTGGCAGTGGCAAAAAGGCAAGTAGAGGGGGGAAAGGTGACTAGCAGTGGCAGATAGGCGACTGGGAGTTGCAGAGCCTCACTCACCCAGGGAGATCAGTTCAGGCAGGACCGCAACAGAAGGCAGGCAGCAATGGCTGGCCTGGCGGGTGCTCAAAAGCAGGGTGCAACCAGTGATGTTGCGCATGCACGCAATGTCGCGCATGCGCAATAAGGAGTGACTGGGCATGGAACGGAGAAGCGGGTGGAAAGGGGTGGGGCCAGCCAGGAGCCCATTTTACTGGTTCTCCAAACTACCAGGAATCATAATAACCAGTTCACCCAAACTGGTAGGAACTGGTAGAATCCCACCCTGTATATAGGTATCCTATATTATGGCTTGGAGAGACATTTCTTTAGGCAGAATTCAGTGGGAAACAAAAGCAAATGAATTTAACAGAGCTTCCTTTCTCACAGGTGGTATGGGATGACAACCTGAAGCTCTTTTAGCTTCTCTTGGAATTCTGCAGAGACATTTTAATTCACAGTAACTCTTGGTTTTGCATGTTCCAAAACATGAATCTCTCTTGCATAATTTGTTTGAACTGTGCTGTACTTTTATAACATTTTCTATAATATTCCTTCACATTTACATTCTGGAGATATGAAAAATAAAATACTATTTCAAAATGAACATTGGGCCGTATCTAACAAAATGAAACTCAATGTAGAGAAAAATAAAGTCCTACACATAGGCAAGAAAAACCAAAAGTACACATATAGACTGGATGAAACCAGGCCCAATAGCAGTAACTATGAGAGGGATCTTGAAGTCTTAGTGGACAACCAGCTAAATAAATGCATTGTGCAGCAGCAGCCAAAAATGCTAATGCAATCCTAAATTGTATTAACAGAGGGATACAATCAAGATCAAGTGAGGTACTAATACCACTCTATAAAGCCTTAGTAAGACCACACCTAGAGTACTGCATCCAGTTTTGGTCACCACATTATAAAGAGATGTTGAGAATCTAGAAAACGTACAGAGAAGAGCAACCAGGATGATTAGGGGACTGGAGACTAAGGCATATGAAGAACGGTTACAGGAACTGGGCTTGGCTAGTCTAGGAAAGAGAAGGACCAGGGGAGACATGATAGCAGTCTTCCAATATTTGAGGGGCTGCCACAGAAAGGAAGGGTCAAGTTATTTTCTAAAGCACCTGTAGGCCAGTCAAGGAATAATGGATGAAATTGAATAAGGAAAGATTTAACCTGGAAATAAGGAGAAACTTTCTGACAATGAGAACAATCAACTAATGGAACAGCTTGCCCTCGAAAGTTGTAGGAGCACTGTCATTTGAGACTTTCAAGAAGAGATTGGACTGCCATTTGTCAGAAATGGTGTAGGGCAGGGGTGGGCAAACTTTTTGGCTCGGGGGGCCGCATTCACTTTTAAAATTTGACAGACGGGCCGGGTCAGCACAAGATTTTTTGGGAATTGCCCCCTTCCCCCTTCTTCTCCTCCTTCCCCTCCCTCGGAGGCCCCCTGAGTCAGGAGTTGCTACTGCCGGCACGGCTCCACGCGCTCCAGTCCCACGTTGCCTCGGGAAGGGAAAGGCAAAAGGAAGAGCCGCGGCGGTGCTTTGCAACGGCAGCAGCGGCACGGAGGTTCAGGCTCAGCGGCTCCTGGTTTTGCCTTTCCCTTCCCAAGGCAACTTGGGACTGGAGCCGCGCGGAGCTGCGCTGGTGGTAGCAACTCCTGACAGCCCCAGCTGGACACCTGAGCAGAGCCCGGGCAGAACTGCCTGTTGCTGCTGCGGGCGCTGCTGCGGGCGTCTGGCTGCCCAAGTAAAGAACCGCACCAGCTCAGGGCAACTGTGAGGAGCAAGAGGGGAGAGGCAGAGAAGGAGGCAGAGAAGGAGGAGAGCACCTGGCCAGTTGAGGAGGCTTCTTGTGCTGCCAGTTGGGGAGGCTTCTTCTCCGGCTCCACTCTGCTTCTCCAACATCCGGCGCTGCCCTGTTCTGTGCGCCGGCTGCTCGGACTTGCTGGGCCTGACACAGAACAGGGTGGCGCCGGATGTTGGAGAAGCAGAGCGGAGCCGGAGATCATTAGCCGCCTCTTCGCAGCACAAGAAGAACAGGGTGGTGCCGGACCATTGGAGAAGCGGAGCAAAGCCGGAGATTAGTAGCTGCCTCTTTCGGCTCAGAAAGCTTCCCCCAACCAGCCGGCTGGTCTCTTCCTCCTCGGCCATACAGAACAAACAGGCAGAGAAGGAGGAGAGCAGGTGGCCAGTTGGGGAGGCTTCTTGTGCTGCGAAGAGGCGGCTAATGATCTCCGGCTCGCTCTGCTTCTCCAACATCCGGCACCGCCCTGTTCTGTGCGCCGGCTGCTCAGACTTGCTGGGCCTGACACAGAACAGGGCGGCGCCAGATGTTGGAGAAGCAGAGCGGAGCCGGAGATCATTAGCCGCCTCTTTCGCAGCACAAGAAGAACAGGGTGGCGCCAGATGTTGGAGAAGCGGAGCAAAGCCGGAGATTAGTAGCTGCCTCTTTCGGCGCAGAAAGCTTCCCCCAACCAGCCGGCTGGTCTCCTCATTCTCTGCCTGTTTGTTCTGTATGGCCGAGGAGGAGGAGACCAGCTGAGAAGCACGCTGCCAGGCGGGGCCACGCAGCGCAGGGCAACACGCCACCGCCCAGCCCTGGCGAGGGAAAGCAGTGGGCGTTCCCCGGGCGGTGGCCTTGGCCCCGCTACCAGGGAAGCGGCTGCCCAGCTCCGTGTTGTGTGTGCAATTTTTTGGCGCGCGGCGCGGGGTCTCTTTTGGCCGGCCCCAATTTTTTTTTTTCAGAGAGGAATTTTTTTTTTTCAGAGGCGGGCGTATTAAAATGACCAACGGGCCGGATGTGTCCCGCGGGCCGTAGTTTGCCCACCCCTGGTGTAGGGTCTCCTGCTTGGGTGGGGGTTGGACTAGATGACCTATAAAGTCCCTTCCAACTCTGATTATCTGTTATCTGTAACCACTAATTTTTCTACCTTCAAAATATGATATGTATTAGTCCTTTTGGTGGCTTTTAATTTTCCTTATGATTACATATGATATTATATGAGTTTTATTGTTGTGCCCAGAACCATTTAGTAGAGACCAATATATAACTGTAAAATGAAATAAAATGTATATCGTTTGATGTAGCTACACAGTTATTTGAATTCAAAGGGAAAAGATCCTCTAGAGCAGGAGTCCCAAATTCCTGGATGACAGCCAAAACTGGTCCATGACCTGTTAGGAACCAGACACCACAAACAAATAAAGCTTCATTTGCACATGTGTAGGATCTGGGTAGCACACAAAACCATGAACCCACCAGTTTCACAGAACTCGCCCCTGCTGCCCAAAAGGTTGGAGGCCGCTGCTTTAGAACATATGGATATGATAAAATGGCATCTGTGTGAAACTTAATTTGGGAAAATTATGCAGTAGCAAGCCCTTCAGAGTTCTTAAGCAAAAATGTGCTTAGGAGCTCTGAAACTCTTTTTTGGTTTTCAATTAGAATTTTGCACAACTCTGCTGTTTGACAGAAAGTTCCTGAATGACTTGGTTTCTTCCTCCCAACTGGAAAAACAAAGGAACTTATAAACATTACTACTACTGGCAAGAATGGAGACCAGAGGTGTGAAATATATGAAATCTGTCTTTCTTCTAAGTTTTTGTTACTTCTAAAAAAAACCAGTCTAGTCTTGTTCATCTTGGAGGCTTTCAGCATGTTAGACCTGCTGCTTGGATATTGTAGGTGTTGGTTGCTGTCATCAGTAGATCACCAAATTTGAAAAGCAGGTTAGTGAATTAGCCTTCCCCCTTTCTCTATTAAGAGCTGAACAGCTTTTTAAAATATTCTTGAGCCCCAATATTTGTTCTATTGTCTTTCCAGGGAGTGTGCCGCATACCATTAGGAATGTAACCTTTTCTCTGCAGGGAAGGTTCTTATTTTTATATTGCAGGACCTCACAGGAAATTTATACAAGTGAAACATCAAACAGAAACTTTCAACTTTAGAAACTTCATTTGACTTTCCTAAGCTGCTATTTTCCAGTTTGTTGGATGGGATGTCTTTTCTCTAAGCGGTTCTAAGTTATCTACTGATACTTTGGTCTGTTCTAAATTGGAGTTTTAAGATGAATATGTGTATAATTGTAGGAAATATGGTACCTGTTCTATTGTGGGCCCCATCTACTTTGTTTTCTTCTTGTCCACTTTGTTCTCACTTGTTCAATTGATTATGGAGTTTAGGCTCTAATGTTAAGCAGTAAGTGATTTGTGCCTCTCCCTGTATAGCCCTGGAAAGGCTGGCAGCACACTGCAAATATTTGGAAAGCATGAAGATGATGATGATGATATCCATTCAGCTGAGTCTGACTCTTGACGATTTTATTGGCAAATTCTCCTCACATATTCCAATCTTGCACTATTTCTTTAAGTTTTTCTATGTTCCAGTTGGTGTCAGCTTCGATGGTATCCAGCCACTGTGTTCTTTGACAGCCTGGTTTCCTTTTGCCACTAACTCTTCCAAACCTAACTGGAAGTGAACTATTCTGCTAAAATAAATGAGATGCAGTTTTGTGACCTTTTCATGACTTAACTCTAATTATCTTAAATAAGAAAAGGTCAAATTATCAAGGTAGTGAGTGTGAACCTTTTTTATAAACAAATAGTATCTTAGGCTAGACAACACAGTATTACATATCCCAAAGGTGCTTTTTCAAGAGGCAATTGGACTTTCTGTTTTTTTTTCTTTGAAAGTATTTCACTTCTCATACAAGAAGCTTCTTCAGCTCTGATTGGATGGTGGGGAATGGAAGGATTTACACTCCTTGCAGACAACTGGTCATTTGCATTCTTTTAACACTCCTTGCAGACAACCTGGAAGTTTAATTAAGATTACCTGGAAGTTTATCTGGGTCATCAGGGTCACCTGAGTGATGCAAATGGGTGTGGAGCCTTCCTGGAACTGTTAACATATGTGGCACACTTCAAACCCAAGAATACAGTAAGGCAGAAGCTTGTCCACCCCAAAGATTAAAAAAAAACTAGACATAAACTGAGCAATGTGGTATATGCAGTACAATGCAGCAAGCCATCTGCAGATCTCTACATTGGGGAAACAAAACAGTCACTTCATAAGCACATGGCACAACATAGGAGAATAAATTAGGACTAGATTCAGCAGTCCATGTGCATTTAAAAGATACAAGCCACTCTTTTGAAGACAGCAAAGTCCACATTTTGGACAGAGAGGACCACTGGTTTGAAAGAGGGTTTCAAAGAAGCCATCTGTCAGCCTTCGAGACTCCTTTCCTTTCTCTCGCTTCTTTCGGCTGCCATAGTAACAGGGGGAGGGTGAAATAATTGGGCTTTATGGGGGTGAGAAATGTGCTGGAGGTTTTAGAGAATGAACAGTATAACTTGGGAAAAACTTTATTGTTTATACCTACTTGCTTGCTTACTGAGCAACTATAGCTCTTTATCAAACTAGGCCAAGGTCAACAGCCAGATGTCTGCATCACCACCTGAAGATGTCCCACATGACATTATACACATCATTCATTGGATGGGGCATTTGAACTGTGGTGGGTGGGAACATTGCCATCACTTTGTATATGGTTTTCACGCATAATTCCTCAGATCTAGAATTCCTTTGATGCTACCACTTGATTTCCAGTAAAAGTTCATTTTCTCTATAACAATGGAGTCTAAGAGTGTCTTTCTTGGATTTTGAATGGAGCATCACCTGACATTATTCTAGATCTCTGTTTACCAGCCCACCCAGAGAATTAATACTTTTTCTTCTGAGTGGGTCTGAAAACAATGTCCAATTCAGCTAGCGACCAAGAGGATTTGGGAGTTACTGGAAAAACAACTTCCCTGCTTCTGGATGCTGCAGGGGAGGCCGAGTTGCTAGTAGGGCTGCACCTCGAGGAGAAACCTGTGGTCTGACCCAAATGGTCCTTGGGAGCTAGATGGAAGGAACCGGAGGAAACCCCCTCCAGTGGTGACAACTACACAATGGCACTGAGGAAAGGAGGCTTGGCATGAGGAACAGAAGAGAAATCTCCTGCTAGCACAAGCCTTAAATCTCCTGAATGAAGCTGTGGGAGAAATCAAACCTGATCAAAGGTATGAGTTGCTAACTCATGGAGAATCTGAGACGGAGAGGGGGAGGCAGCAGCAGCACTGGGCTGCCCCACCAGCCATCCCCATAAATCAACCTGGGCCAGTTCAACAGGCGGCAACAGCCCAAGGGCCCCTGGTCGGGGGGGACAATTGCCAGAAGGCGTCGAATTCCAAAGGGGCCTCTGTTGGAAGTAAAATATGGAGGGAATCCCAAGGAATTAGGGTTCTTCCTAGCCCAAGTTTGGAACCATATGGAAGAATTTGGAGAGGATTTTTCCTCAGAAGCAGCTAAAGTGAGATGTGTCACCAGGGCTTTAGAAGGAATGGCTGCAAAATGGATGGTGACATTACATAATAATAATGTCCCCCAATTGATGAACTATGACCTGTTCATCGCAGCATTGTGCACTATATTTGAAGACCTACTGGCCAAACATAAGGCTAGGATTAGAATGTAGACCATAAATCTTCAAATCTCCGTAAGGGGTGGAGATCAGTGGCCAAATACACCCAGGAAGTTAGAGAACTGGCATGCCATATTCAGCTTTAGAAAAATATTTTTTATTATATATTCAGTGAAACAATAAATAATATATCCTGAAGAAGTAGTTAATAGGAAAATGAGCTTAAGATGGGTAGGCATTTTGTTAAAAAGAGGTACTCAAAATGCATTTGAAAACAATTGTAATAAAGAAAGAAGAAGGAAAGCAGAAATAAATTGCTTAAGTTTTAATTTCCAAAAGACAAAAAATTGTAAATCATCTGGCCAAATGTTTATATAATATGTTGACAATTGAAATGATCAAAGTTGATGACATCACATTATTGGGATTAGCTATTACTCAGGAAGACCAAATCAGAATTCAGAAAGATCTTAACAAGTCAGAGAATTGGCTGAATAGCACTAGCACTTAGATTTATATACCACTTCCTAGTACTTTATAGCCCACTCTCAGCATATTTCCCACAATCTGGGTCTGCATTTTACCTCAGAAGGATGGAAAAATGAGTCAACTTTGAGCCCATCAGGACTGAACTCCAGGCTGTGGTCCTAATTTGCCTGCAATACTGGATTCTAATCACTGTGCGACCAGGGCTCTTCCAAACAATAGAATAAAATTTAACAAAAATAAATATAAAGTTTTTACAGAAATATAATATAAGAGGGATACAGTCAAGATCAAGGGAAGTACTAATACCACTCTATAAAGCCTTAGTAAGACCACACCTAGAGTACTGCATCCAGTTTTGGTCACCACATTATAAAAAAGATGTTGAGACTCTAGAAAAAGTACAGAGAAGAGCAACCAGGATGATTAGGGGACTGGAGGCTAAAACATACAACGAACGGTTGCAGGAACTGGGCTTGGCTAGTCTAGTAAAGAGAAGGACCAGGGGAGTTATGATAGCGGTCTTCCAATATTTGAGGGGCTGCCACAGGGAGGAAGGGGTCAAGCTATTTTCTAAAGCTCCTATAGGCCAGACAAGGATTAATGGATGGAAACTGAACAAGGAAAGATTTAAGGAGAAACTTTCTGACAGTGAGAACAATCAACCAATGGAACAGCTTGCCCTCGGAAGTTGTGGGAGCGCTATCAGTTGAGACTTTCAAGAAGAGATTGGACTGCCATTTGTCAGAAATGGTGTAGGGTCTCCCGCTTGGGCAGGGGGTTGGACTAGATGACCTACAAGGTCCCTTCCAACTCTGATTATCTGTATCTGTATCTGCAGTGTAATTTCTGAGTTGGCAACAGTACTTTTGATGACTAGGAATAATAATTACACAATGAAGTAATGTAACAAATATGTTGTCCCAATGAACTACCACATAGAGCACAAAAAGAAACTTAGAGCTAGCCATACTTTCAGAATTTACATTACAGTTCTTTCTAAAGCCTTAATAGCCTTCTAAAAATTAGTCTCAGGTGGAAAAACTAACTAAATTATGTGAATTATTTTGTATTATATTTTATACTGAGAAATAGTTTCAAGTTATAGTGGAGAATATTAATGGAAATAGCACGAAAGAACTATATTCTTTTTAGATAAATACCCATGGTCAAATACCCAGCTACAGTTAAATAAAAATGTATGAGTAAAAGTACAGATAATAAATCTCATTGTTTTGTTTTTGCATTTCTTTTCTTTTTTAAATAAATTTTTATTGGTTTTTAAAACAAACACAAACAAACAAAACATAAAAACATCAGGTCAGCTTCCATATATGTATATATATCATTTCTGATAGCCAGCTTGGTATTATCCCTCTGGAAAAAGTATTTTAGAAGTATTTTGATTTGTTGAACAGTCTACTGAATAGATTAATTGAGAGCAGATGTTCCTAAGACATTTCCTGTTGTTTCTTCCATTTTCTGTGTTTGTAATTGTTACTTGAAGTACACATCTTGTATGTTATTTAGTATAATATACCAACATTATTTTATATTATAGTTAAGTAGAGTCTGTGCGTCTTTCTCTCTATGAATGAAAAACTATCTGGCTTCTGTAGAAGACTGAATGAATTATTCTCATGGGAGCTAGTCTGGAAAAAGCAAAGATCACATGCCTTTAGAATGAATGGAGAAAGCATTTAACTATAAACTGTTGGTTCCAATGGGGCTGAATTACAAAAAAGCACTCCATTTGCTCTCAGTTTTATATATATATATGTGTGCGATATATATATATATATATGTGTGTGTGATATATATATATTTTCCCATGTCATTATAGTTGTGCTTTTAAAGTTGTAGTGATGTTTTGGCAGAATCTCATCTGCCATCATCAGGCTTGTGTATTGGGTCCGTTGTGTGTCAGGCTTTCGCAGCCGTTTCTGTTTTAAATTTGGTGCTAGCCTCATGCTTTGTTAGAATGGTTTTTTCTTCATCCTGATTGATTGGGGGTCTTGGTCTGTGTTTATTGGTCTTGGAGTTTGCTGTGTTCTGCTTGATTGGTGTTTCTAATATCTTCTGTCTGTTTTTTTGTCTTTATTGGCTGGCAACATAGTGTTTCGTGTATTGGGGGCTTTTAGCGCAGCTTGACTTCAGGTGAATGGCCGACTATTGTTTATTAGGAAGCTAGGTTTCATTTGGGTGGCTGGCTGGGGTGTGTTTGGGCTGGAGGTATCACGGGGATCTGTTTGTGCCCAGTTGTTTGCTTGGCTTAGGTGTGGAGATTTTTTTGTTTGTGAGTACAGGCTTCCAGATAATTGACAGTCTGGTGGAGTCATCTCTTCTATTCATGCTTTCAGGTCATTTTTCAATCTCTATGGCTTCTCTATTAATTCTGTAGCTGGGGTTTTCTATAGTGTCTAGGATTTTGGTGCCATTGAAGTTGATGCCAAGACCTGTGGCTTTCATGTGTTGGACTAGTGAGGAGGTTTGTTCCATCTTTTTTATTGCATTTTTGTGTTCCTCCAGGTGGGTACTTATTCTCCTATTGGTCTGTCCGATGTATGTGGCAAGGCACAGGGGACTTCATATATGCCTTGGTTTTCCAGGTCAATTTTATCTTTGGGGTTTCTTAGGATGGCTGCTATTTTTTGTCTGTTTTGAAGGCAATCTTAATGTGATGCCTGATCTTATTGATTTTGTCTGTTGTACCTCTTATGTAGGGCAGGAGTAGCTGTTCCATAGGTCTGTTCATCCTCTAGGTCTCCATTATGTCTCAGTGTGTTTTTGTGGATCAAGCCGGTGATTTTGCTTTTGTGGAAGCTGTTAGCCGTCAGTACTTTAGTCAGGGTGCATAGTTCAGTTTTTATGTGTGTCTTGTCTGCCAGGTGTTTGGTTCTGGCAATTAGTGTTTTGGCCACAGAGTTTATCTGTGCTGGGTGGTGGTGGGATTGGGCATTGAGGTAGCGGTTGGTGTGTGTTTTCTTCTGGTATATGGTGTGTCCTAGTGTGCCATCTGTTTTTTGTAGATTAGTATATCTAGGAATGGTAGTTGTTTTTTTGTTTCCATTTCCATGGTGAATTTGATTTTGGGGTGTGTGCTGTTTAGGCTTTCTTTTCCATGGGGCCAAATAACAAATGTGTCATCAATGTGTCTTAACCATAGTTTGGATTTGTGGGTGGCATTTGCCAGGGCTCTGGATTTGAATTCTTCCATGAACAGATTTGCAATAACGGGTGACAGTGATGATCCCATGGAGGCTCCTTCAATTTGCTTGT
This sequence comes from Notechis scutatus, assembly GCF_049901735.1. Lineage (NCBI taxonomy): Eukaryota > Metazoa > Chordata > Lepidosauria > Squamata > Elapidae > Notechis > Notechis scutatus. Next base: position 65,169,967 of record NC_142025.1, read on the forward strand.
ATCTTTGTCCTTTGTATATGAAATATGTGTTGGTTAAGCAGTGTTCTTCTAGTTCCATGAGGTGTTTGGGTGGTTGGTATTTGTTTTTGATGATTTCTAGGGTTTCTTTTATTGAGACTTGCGTGAATAGTGAAACCATGTCAAAACTTACAAGCAGATCTTTTTGCTCCACATGTAGATCTTTGATCATTTCTAAGAGGTGGTATGAGTTTTGCACATGTGAAGCTGCTGCTTCAGCATGGGGCTGTAGCTAGGTATTTGGCTAGGTTTTGTAGTGGTGCTCCTCTAGAGCTGACTATGGGTCTCAGAGGTATGCCTTCTTTGTGTATTTTGGGGAGGCCATATAGTTTGGGGCATCTGGAATATTTTTCTCTTGGGATGATCGTCTGTTGGATCTCTTTGCTCATGTTGCTGGTTATGATTTTCTTCTTGATTATTTTTTCCAGATATGTGGTTGGGTCCGTGTTTATGGGTTTGTATGTGGAGTCTTGGAGTAGGTCTATCAGTTTTATTTCATAGTCTTTTCTGACATTACTACTGTGGCATTACCTTTATCTGCTGGAAGTATGATTATGCTGCTATCGTTCTTTAGGGCTTACAGGGCTTTTTGTTCCTCTTTGTATAAGTTGCTTTTGGGTGGTTTGCTTGTGCATAGGATATTAGTGACTTGGTGTCTTATTCTATCAGCTTCATCTGTATTTAATTTAGTTAAGCTGGGTTCCACTCTGCATATGATGGATTCTGTGGGGATTTCTTGGGTGCAACTATAGCATAGTTAAATCCTTTGGTTAGGACATCTGTTTCTGTTCTGGTGAGTTCTCTATTGGAAACATTGTATACTAATTCTTTCAGCTGTTGTTTCATTTTTATTTTATTTGATCTGTCAATTGCTTACAAGATAATAGGTATAAGTATAAACATAGTTATGAATACATAGACACATATAAGAAAAATAAAAGAAACAATAGGACAGGGACGGTAGGCATGTTGTTTTGCTTATGGACGCCTCCTACAGACCTCTTATGAAAGGGGTGAGGTCAATAGTAGACAGTCTAAGGTTAAATTTTTAGGGCTTGGGGAAGAAACCACAGAGTCAGGTAGAGTATTCCAGACATTGACCACTCTGTTGCTGAAGTCGTATTACCTGCCATCAAGTTTGGTGCAGTTAACCTTGAGTTTGTATCTATTGTGTGCTCTGGTATTGTTATGGTTGAAGCTGAAGTATTGACAGGTAGGACATTGCAAAGTATGATTTTATATATTATACTTAGATCGGACTGAAGGCAGCGTAGTTCTAGGTTTTCTAGGTCTAGAATTTCAAGTCTGGTGGCATAACATATTCTGCAACGAGTAGAGGAGTGGAGAACTCTTCTTGTGAAATATTTTTGGACTTTCTCAACTATGTTAATATCAGATACATAATGTGAGTTCCAGACTGATGAGCTGTATTCGAGTATTGATCTAGCAAATGTTTTGTATACTCTAGTTAGTAGTGTGATATCACCAGAGAAAAAGCTACGTAGGATTAGGTTAGCATCTCTTAATGCCTTTTTGGCTATATGGTTATAGTGAGCTCTAGCACTTAGATCATTAGAGATGAGTACTCCAAGATCCTTTACAGAGTTTGGATCATCAACAAGGTCTTGACAATTCAGCTTGTTAGATATGGCCCAGTGTTCTAGTCTGTCAAGATCCATCTGGATCTTGAGCCTATCTTCTTGGGTGTTAGCTATTCCTGCCAGCTTAGTATCATCTGCAAATTTGGTAAGTTCCCCTTCTATTCCCTCATCTAAGTCGTTAATGAAGATATTGAAGAGTACTGGGCCTAAGACGGAACCTTGTGGCACCCCACTGCTTACTTCCCTCCATGTAGACTTAGACCCATTAAGGACTATCCTGACTTCATCTTTGCAGATTCTGGCTATCTGCTGATATTCTGCCTTAGTTGTATGTCCTTCTTTCCATTTTTTGTACTTGTCCTTTTTTTCTTTCAATTTGCCAGAAAGATCTTTGTGCAGCCATGCTGGTTTCTTCTTGGATTTTTTGTTTTTTCTTTGTCAGTGGTATTGTGCTGGTCTGGGCTTCTATGATCATACTTTTTGGAGTTTCCCAAGATTCTTGAGTTGTTTTCCCCTTTAGGATTTTCATCCATGGAATCTTTCCCAAGTTCTCTCTGAGTTTATTGAAATCCAAGACTCTGGTGTCATTATGTTCTGTTGCTTGTGTTTGTGTTATGTTGAATTCTAGTATGACATGGTCACTCTCACCCAAGGTTCCTGCAGTTTCAACTCCCTCTATCACTTCTTCTCTGTTTGTAAGAATTAAGTCCAGTATGGCTGTCCCTCTAGTTTCACCCTCTACCTTTTGGACAACAAAGTTGTCAGCTAGGTTGGTTAGGAACTTATTTGATTTCTCACTTGGTGCAGAATTAGTTTTCCAATTGATATCAGGATAATTGAAGTCTCCCATTACTATTCTGTGTTTCCTGCATATGTTTGTTAATTGGCTGGCAAAAAAGACATCTATTTTTTCTGCTTGATTGGTTGGCCTATAATATACACCTATGGCCATGGTTTTTTTTCTTTTATATTGACCCATATGTATTCTAGGAGGTTTTCATCTTTGGTTTCACGCATTTCTGTAGCAATATAGTGGTCCTTTACAAACAGTGCAATTTCACTTCCTCTTTTATGGGATCTGTTTTTTTTAATAGTTTGTATCCTTCTACCAGTATGTTCCAGTCATGGGTTTCATCCCACCAAGTTTCTGTTATTCCAACTATATCATATTTACCTTCATGTATTCGTAGTTTGAGTTCACCCTGCTTGTTCCCCAGACTTTGTGCATTTGTATATAGGCACTTGAGATCTTTATGTCTGACACTGTGTTTACTGTCTACATAACCTGTGTTGTGTCTGCCTGCCCCTACTTTCTTGCCACCTGTTTGATTAATGCACATGGTATGGCACTCACTATTAAATGTTTGGTTTTGGTTGGCATCAAGGTTGATAATCTTACCTACACAAACATCTATTTTGCATGCATTGGTATCCTTATTAATTTTAGGTTGTTGGGGACAGAAATGTTCTGTTTCCATTAATTCTCTGTCCCCACTGTTCAGTTTAAATGTTTATCCAGGAAATCTGTGAATATAATGCCAAGTAACTCAAGTCCCTTTCTTTGATGGATGCAAACCATCTCTTTTGTACAGTTTTTCATTGGACCAGCTGCAGACATCATTAGTATTAAAACCAAAGTCTTCCCTTTTACACCACTCCTTTAGCCACACATTAAACTTGGCTACACGCTGCTCTTTCCCTTTTTGTTCCTTGTATACTGGTAGAACCTCTGACAAGATAAGGCTACAGCCCGTAATACTAAGTTCATACCCCAAGCTCTGGAAGTATTTCTGAACAGAAAGTACATCCTTCTGGGACAGATCATTTGTACCAAGATGTATAATAGCGTCAACATCACAGTCCTTGCTGGCATTCTTGACTATCTTAAGAATACACTTCTTGTCTCTGCTGGCAGTAGCACCTGACACCTGACCTCTTTCAAAACCTCAGTATCCTTTCCTAAATTTACATCCCTTACAATTGAGTCCCCAACCAGAAGGTGGCTTCTCTTTTTGGAGGTCTTGCTCTTCTTGTGTAACTGGTGCATAATACCTGATTCACACTTTCTCCTTTCCAAAGTAGGTTCTTCTTCTAGGACCATGATCCCCAGCTTATTTGAGTTATCATTATCACAACTACCTTGACCTGTCACTTTAGTGTCCCTATTAAGGTCAGCAAGGGCGCTGTATCTGTTATGTTTGGGACACAGCAAAAGCTTTGCATTTATGGTCCACAGCTCTCACCCTGCCAGATCCCACAGTTGTCCATACTGCCCTTTTCCTGTAAGATCTTTGTGGTAGTGGAGGCTGGTAGCATGGCAGCTCAATAGATGGCTGGATTGGGCACCTAATTTCTGCTTGGAGAGCACTGATAAGAGATTCTAGATAGGTAAACTGTCCATGTAGACTGGTAATTTTTTTTACAAAAAGGACTGTAACCAAGTTTGAAAAGAATACTGTGAAAGACAGCTGTAAAGCAAGTATTACACTGAACTAAGCTGGTCATTTTGAAATAAAATAAAATCACAATCTCAAGCGCACTAACCCTAAATGTATTATTGGTATTCTTGGTTTATAGTTATATAGCTATCTTTCTCCTTTCTACTCACCCTCTGCTTCCTTCACAAGCAGCCAGCACCTCCTCCCCCAACCTCTGGGAATTTCAAATGCAATCACATCAAGATTGCCTTCAAAACAGACAGAAAAATAGCAGCCATCCTAAGAAACCCCAAAGATAAAATTGACCTGGTAAACCAAGGCATATATGAAGTCCTCTGTGCATCATGCCCTGCTACATACATCGGACAGACCAATAGAAGAATAAGTATCTGCCTTGATGAACACAAAAATGCAATAAAAAGATGGAACACACCTCCTCACTAGTCCAACACATGAAAGCAACAGGTCATAGCATCGACTGAATCATAGCATCGACAGAATTATCAGAGAAGCCTGTTAGGGATATACACCCTAGCAGAACGTGCAACGGCAGTCTAGCAGACAGGCAGATATGTGTGAGATAAAAACGTTGTTGTAGCTTACACTCAGTAAGACAGATACACTGTGCAAGTTAAATAGTTTTTATTCCAGCAAGAGTTATAGCATAGTCAAAACAGTCCATATATCATACACTAAGTTCAGTCCATTCAAGGTTAATCAGTTTGCAAAGTCCAGTGTCGAAAAAGAGGTCAGTAAACTTACAATCAATCAGTCCAGTGATATATCTCTTTTGCAGTCAGAGATATGAAGAAAAATCAAACCTCTTTTCTTCTTTCAGCAAACACGCAGTTTATCACCATCAATCCTTCATTGTCAGCATTCCAGTAAAAGCCGAGCAAACAGTGAGCTCTCTTGCTCCCTCTTATGGTGATTTTACAACCGCACCCAAAAACTTGGTTTACAGTTTAAAGTGATACATACACTTAAACTCACTAACATAGTTTATATATTATTCTACCCAAACTAAATTAGGTAAACAATGTTATCCCTAACATTCTCCCCTTTTGGGTAATATAATATATATATATATATATATCTATTTACAATTTCAACCCATAGTTTTCACAATTTTCCTTGTGCTTTACTGCACCTTGGGCTTTTGTAAATCCATCTGCAAATTTTCTTCAGTTATGCAGTATTCCAATCTTATCAGACCATTTTTCACAGATTGTCTAACATTCAAATATCTAAGGTCAGTGTGCTTAGATCTAGTCTTTACAGCAATATTTGTAGCCAACCTTATGGCTGCTTGATTGTCCTCATAAACTACAATGGCATCTTTAACAGTCACTCCCATATCTAACAACAACTGTTTATACAGAATTAAATCAGTACATAATAAAGATAAACATGAAAATTCTGCTTCCATTGTGGACATACTCATATGTTGCTGTCTAATTGACCTCCAACCAATCAGTGTTTTACCTAATAGTATAGCCATACCTGAAGTTGATTTCCTGGTTTTTATATCTGTTGCAAAACTTGCATCAGCATATGCACTTAAAATCAAATCATCTTTTGGCTCTAAATACAATGCATAGTGCATTGTCCTTTTAAGATACCTTAATATACGCTTTAGCGCTTGCCAGTGACGTTCATTTGGTTCAGCATTAAATCTTGCCAATTGATTAATACCATAAGCAATATCTGGCCTTGACCAATTACTTATATATGATAAACTACCTATTAATGACTGATAAATAGTCTTATCAAATTTTGAACTTTGAGCATCAGTACGACAAAATTCCTGACTCATTGGAGTTTTTGCCGGTTTACAAAGTTCCATTTTATACATTTTTAGCAATTGGTATATTTTATCTTCTTGTGATATCTTAAATCCACTATTGGTTTTGTTTATTGTCAATCCTAAATACTGTCTTATTTCTCCTAAATGCTTTAATTTTATCCTCTTACTTAATAATGATATTATCTCAGTAGCTTCATCATTAGTCTTCGTTATTAAAGCAATATCATCTGTAAACAACAACAATAATGATACTATGCCATTAGTCTCTCTCTTGAATAAACATGGATCAGCTAAACCTGCTTTAAATCCTATATTGTTTAACTCCTTTACAATATATTGGTTCCATTCATAACCAGATTGTTTCAATCCATAAAGACTCTTTTTCAGTTTCCAATAGTCATTATTATTTTTATCATCCTTAATACCTACTGGTTTTCTTAAATATATAGTGTGCTGCAATGGTGCATGCAGATAGGCAGTTTCTACATCTAAATGATTTATAATATAATTTTTCTTAGCTGCCCACACTAAAGCTGCTCTCAAGGTTGTAGCCTTTAAATTTGGTGCAAATACCTCATCATAATTACATGCAGTTTGATTAAATCCTTGAGCTACCAATCTAGCCTTATGGGTAACAGTCCCATTTTTACCAGTTTTTAACTTAAATATCCATTTGCAGCCAATGGACTTTTCACCTGGAGGTAATTTGGCATTTTCATAAACTTTCATTTCCTTTAATGAATTTAGTTCCTTTTCCATTGCCTTTTGCCAATTCTCCTGATCCTTTGCAGGATACATCCTAAGTTCTTCAACAGTAGTTGGAACTTTACTAACTTGGCAAACTACACTTGCTTGATACCTATCAGGTGGTCTGGTTACACGTGTAGAACGTCTAGGTATTACAGGGCTTACAGGTGGACTTTCATGTTCTACCTGTTCCTGATTATCTATTTCTTCCTCTGATATTTCTTCCTGTTCTGGTCCTATATGCTCTTCTTTTACTTCCTCTTCAATTGGACTCTTCTTATTACTGATTTTTTTCTGGTCTTTTGTAGGGTTCTATAATTACTTCCTTACTTGAATCTTGCTCCAGTTTTTCCCATCCTACATGTTCTAGGAATTGTGCACTAGCGCTACAGTAAACTCTAGATGTACCTTTTTCCCAGAATCTGTATGATTTGTGATTAGATTCATAGCCTACAAAGAATAACCTTTTAGCCCTATGTTGCCCTTTCTTTCTCAGTTGTGTAGGGATATGCACCCATGCTGGTGCTCCAAATGTGTGCATGTAGCTTAGGTCAGGTTTTCTGCCATGCCACCGTGTGAATGGTAATTCACCTGTTGTTGAGTTAACAACATTATTCAATATATGATTACCACACATTATTGCTTCTCCCCACAAATTCTCAGGTAATCCTGAATCTGACAGCATACTACGAGCCATTGCTTGTAATGTTTGGCCTCGTCTCTCAATAAAGGCATTATGTTGTGGCCTATATGGTGCAGACTTTTTATGTTCAACACCTGCCATCTTCAGTTTATTTTGGAATTTATTGTTTATAAATTCCGTACCATTATCAGTGATAAGAGTTACTAATTTCCTTTTAGTTTTTCTTTCAGCGAATTTAAGCCAATTAAAAAAATTCTGATATGTTTCCGTTTTGCTTTTCATTAGATAACAGAAACCATATCTGGAATAATGGTCCATTATACTTAGTATGTAACGAGCACCTCCCACACTTGGTTTTTTAGGACCTATAATATCAGCAAATACTACCTCTAGAGGCTCTTTTGTTTTAAATCCATTAACTCTATTTGCTGGTATCACCTTGCTTTTCTCTTGACTACAAGAATTGCAGTGCAAATACTTACTGCAAGGTTTCAGTTTTATACCTTTAGATAGTTCTACCATTTGTTTAAGCATTTTAAAATTTATATGCCCTAAACGTCTGTGTAACAAATGTATGCACTCATCATGAGGTTTAACATTATTATAAACTGTGTTAGCCACCTCTAAATTATCATTTAACACATACAATTCACCTTTTAAAGTTGCAGTAACTTTTTTACCTTCTTTTTCAATTATGCAATTGTCTCCCCTAAAGGTAATTACATAACCTAGTTTAACCAAAACTCTAACTGAAAGCAAATTAAACTTAAGCTGTGGTACATATAACATTTTTACATTTTCTTTTATGCAAGAACAATATGCTATACCTTCACCTTTAGCCTTAAGTTTCCATCCATTAGCTAACGAAATTTGGTGTGAACTTGTGGACATCTTAACAAATCTTTTCTTATCTTTTGTTATGCAGTGCGATGCTCCACTATCTAACACCCATAAATTACTATTCACAGTTTCGTTGCTATACATGGCTAACTCTATGCATTCTTTATCCCTTTTATGCTTTTTAGCATTCTGGCTGGCTTTTTGGCTTTTTGCTTTCTTGCAGAATCTAGCCAAATGTCCTTTTCCTCCACAATTAAAACATTTTCTAATTGTATACGCTGACGAAGATATTTTTTCTTCTTCACATTGTGGTTGTTCCCTTCTGAGTTGATCCCTTTCAAGCCTTCTCCTGGCTTCTTCAATTAATCTGCCAGTAATGTCAGTTAATGTAAGGTTATCTTTTGGCAGCACTTCAAGTGAAGTTACGTAGTCATCGTAGCTCTTATCTAACGAAGACAAAATGATATAAACTTGGTGTAGTTCAGTGAAGATAAGTTCTTTTTCATGCAGTTCCTGAAAAATTCTCTTCATTGAGTTTATATGATTCAGCATGTCTCCATTCTTTTGAAGATGTGTTCTAAACAGTTTCCGTGTAAGATTAATATGTGCTCCTACACTGTCTCGAACATAAATCTTCTTTAAATTCTCCCAACATTTCGCAGCTGTTTCTTCTCCACGAATATGGACAAGCTGTTGGTCAGAGAGAGTCAATCCTATTATACAGAGAGCTTGCTCATTCTTCAGTTGATATTCTTGTATTTTCTGGGCATCATTCTCATCCTCCGGATCCCATGCATCTACCTCTGGTGGGTTTTGAATTATACTCCACAAACCTTCTCTTCGTAGAAGTAGGCTGCATTTCATAGACCATGAAACATAGTTTGTTCCATCCAGTTTGGATATTAGAGACAAACTTTGTAAATTGACTTGTGCCATCTTTATCTGGATATTAAACTATAATTAATAAAACACAGCTGTCTGTTTACAGTATTGTGTTGCTACACAAACTCTCACTTTATATAAGCCTGTTATATCCTGGTTAATCTGACTGTGCACCTGGGCCCATAACCAGTGTTAGGGATATACACCCTAGCAGAACATGCAACAGCAGTCTAGAAGACAGGCAGATATGTGTGAGATAAAAACATTGTTGTAGCTTACACTCAGTAAGACAGATACACTGTGCAAGTTAAATAATTTTTATTCCAGCAAGAGTTATAGCATAGTCAAAACAGTCCATATATCATACACTAAGTTCAGTCCATCCGAGGTTAATCAGTTTGCAAAGTCCAGTGTCGAAAAAGAGGTCAGTAAACTTACAATCAATCAGTCCAGTGATATATCTCTTTTGCAGTCAGAGATATGAAGAAAAATCAAATCTCTTTTCTTCTTTCAGCAAACATGCAGTTTATCACCATCAATCCTTCATTGTCAGCATTCCAGTAAAAGCCGAGCAAACAGTGAGCTCTCTTGCTCCCTCTTATGGTGATTTTACAACCGCACCCAAAAACTTGGTTTACAGTTTAAAGTAATACATACACTTAAACTCATTAACATAGTTTATATATTATTCTACCCAAACTAAGTTAGGTAAACAATGTTATTCCTAACAAAGCCCTTGAGATTGAAAAACGACCTGAAAGCATGAATAGAAGAGATGACTCCACCAGACTGTCAATTATCTGGAAGCCTGTACTCACAAACAAAAAAATCTCCACAAGCCCAGCAAACAACTGGGCACAAACAGATCCCCCTGATACCTCCACCCCAAACACACCCCAACCAGCCACTCAGATGAAACCTAGCTTCCTAATAAATGAAAGTCGGCCATTCACTCAAAGCCAAGCCATGCTAAAAGCCCCCAATATATGAAACACAATGTTGCCAGCCAGTCAAGACAAAAAATGCTACAAAACAGACAGAAGATATTAGAAACACCAATCAAGCAGAACACAACAAACTCCAAGACCAATAAACACAGACCAAGACTCCCAACCAATCAGGATGAAGAAAAAAACATTCTAACACAGCAGGACACTAGCACCAAATTTAAAACAGAAACGGCTGTGAAAGCCTGACACACAGATGAACCCAATACACAAGCCTGATGATGGCAGATGATATAAAAAATCTATTTTCGTAGATTTTCATGGGTAAAGTATGTAGATCTAGGTGTGTTTGGGTCTTTTCCCGTGTAAGATTAAGAGTATCTTGGCGACGTTTTGGCAAGGTCCCACTCGCCATCCTCAGGCTGATGCTTTCGGCTTCATGCCAGTGCAAGCAGTGTATGATCGGAGCTGCCGTCTCTCTATAAATACTGGTGGTGGGGGCTGGAGTGCTGGGCTAGTTGGCTGCGCTGCTGCCTCTTAATTGATTGATGGAGTTGATGTTGGTATAATGGGCTGTGTGATGGCCTTGTGAGTTTGAATTCGAATCCAGAGCCCTAGCTAATGCCACCCGCAAACCCAAACTATGGTTAAGATACATCAATGACACATTTGTGATTTGGCCTCATGGAAAAGAAAACCTAAACAATTTCTTAACACACCTAAACAGCACACACCCCAAAATCAAGTTCACCATGGAAACTGAACTATGCACCCTGGCTAAAGTACTGACGGCTAATAGCTTCCACAAAAGCAAAATCACCGGCTTGATCCACAAAAACACACTGAGACATAATGGAGACCTAGAAGATGAACAGACCTATGGAACAGCTGTCCTGCCCTACATAAGAGGTACAACAGACAAAATCAATAAGATCAGGCATCACATTAAGATTGCCTTCAAAACAGACAAAAAATAGCAGCCATCCTAAGAAACCCCAAAGATAAAATTGACCTGGAAAACCAAGGCATATATGAAGTCCCCTGCGCATCATGCCCTGCCACATACATCAGACAGACCAATAGAAGAATAAGTACCCGCCTGGATGAACGCAAAAATGCAGTAAAAAAGCTGGAACACACTTCCTCACTAGTCGAACACATGAAAGCCACAGGTCTTGGCATCAACTTCAATGGCACCAAAACCCTAGCCACTATAGAAAACCCCAGCCACAGAATTATCAGAGAAGCCATAGAGATTGAAAAAAGACCTGACAGCATGAATAGAAGAGATGACTCCACCAGACTGTCAATTATTTGGAAGCCTGCAATCACAAACAAAAAAATATGCACACCACAAGCCAGGCAAACACCTGGGCACAAACAGATCCCCCCTGATACCTCCAGCTCAAACACACCCCAACCAGGCACCCAGATGAAACCTAGCTTCCTAATAAATGATAGCCGTCCATTTACTCGGAGCCAAGCTGCACTAAAAGCCTCCAATACAGGAACACAATGTTGCCAGCCAATCAAGACAAAAAAAGCCACAAAACAGACAGAAGATATTAGAAACACCAATCAAGCAGAACACAGCAAACTCCAAGACCAATAAACACAGACCAAGACTCCCAACCAATCAGGATGAAGAAAAAAACCATTCTAACATGGCAGATGAGATTCTGCTGAAACGTTGCTACAACTTTAAAAGAACTACAATGATGTGGGAAAATACCCGAACCAAGCCGAACACCATACATATACATACATACATACATACATACATACATACATACATACATACATACATACATACATATATATATATATATATATATATATATATATATATATATATATATATATATATATGTTGTGGCTCCGATTCCTGAGCCTGCGTTGTTAGAGGAAGAGGACTCGGAAGATCAGGAGGAATTGGGAATGCCTTCCTCCCCAGGACCTTCCTCTTTGGCAATGCCTTCCTCCCTGATAATACCTCAGGTTTCAGCAGAGAGGAACAGCCTGAGATTAATCAGGAGGAGGAGGGCATATCGGAGCAGCCTCTGACAGGGAATCAAGTAGACAAATGTTGGCTTGATCCTAGGCAGCGTCGTAGGAAGAAGTGTGAGCTGCAACGTAGGAGGCGTGGGCAAATCAGAGAGTGAGCTGAGTCATTGAGACACACCCCACAGGGGATAAAAGTAGATGTGTTTTCTCTGGAAACTTCGTACAGGACAAAGTTTTACTTTTCTTTCAGGCTTCGGTGTGATTGTTTCTTGTGGTCTGCATTGGAAGCTTTAGTGATTAATTCTTCTGGTTATCATTTCGGACTTGGCAGGCAGCATGTGTTAGAATGCCAAGGACATTATCTGTATAAAGGAATTAACTCTGTAAAGACCAAGTCTTCTTGCCTGTATTTGTTTGAGTTTGGACTCTTCATCTTTCTTGGAAAGGAGAAAGGTGAGACATAACATATACATATACATATACATATACATATACATATACATATACATATACATATACATATACATATACATATACATATACATACATACATACATACATACATACATACATACATACATACATACATATATATATGGATCTTTGGTTATTCGGGTTTTCTCCCGCGTAAGATTGGAAGTATCTAGGCAACGTTTCGATGAAGTCTCATTCATCATCTTCAGGCTTGTGTCTTCGGCTCTGCGCTTCTCAGAGTAATGTGAGCTTGCAGCTGCTTCTTCCTTTTAACTGCTAGTGGGGTGTGTGACTTGATTGGGTGGGGGCTTGGCTGTGTTCTGATTGGGTGGGGGTGTGTTCTCATTGGTTGGGGGCCTGGCTGTGCTCTGATTGGCTGGGGGTGTGTTCTGTTCAGGTGGGGGCTTGGTTGTGCTCAGGTTAGTCTTAGTTGCTGGGGGATTTGAGCTGGTGAGCTGTGATCCTGCTGTTTCACCACCTCTGCTGACTCATCTCTTTATCATCCATTTTTCCATTGTGGGAATTATTGTTTTTTTCCATCTTTGGACATTTAAGATTCCAACAGCTATCAACATATATAACAACAAAGTTCCAAATTTTCTCTCTGTCCAACAAATCTAAAAGTAAAACTTTTAATTTCAATTTTATATTTCAAGAATCTTCTGAACCAAAAATAAAAATCTGGCCCCAGTATTTATTTTCTTTCTTTTTATTTTTTTAAATAGTTTTTATTGAAATTAAGCTTTAAAAACATTGAGTGTGGTGGTTCTTTTGACATATAACTCAGTCTTTACATTGTTATATAAGCAAAATATCATCAAACAATATAAACATTTATATACATACAATATATACAGCTATATACATATTTACATTTGATCTTTATATCGATTTCTATCCTAGACTTTATGTTGCAATACGATCTCTTCTTAAATTCTAGTTCACATTTTTTAGACTTCCTTTCATATCCCTCTATACATAAAATTTTTCCCATACTGCATAGTGTCTCGCTCCTTCAATTCTTTATTTATTTATTTTATTTGTCAATTGCTTACAAGGTAATAGGTATAAGTAAAAACATAGTTATGAATACATGGATACATATAAGAAAATAAATATATATATATATAAAAGAAACAATAGGACAGGGACGGTAGGCACGTTGGTGTGCTTATGCACGCCTAACGTCATACTATCTAACTCAGCGCATTGGAAAATCTTTTCTATTATTGCTTCGTCATTCGGTATTCCTTTTAACTTCCATGTTTGGGCAATTAGTAATCTTGCAGCTGTAATAACATGAATGATTAGTTAAATATCTGCTTTTTAAAAATTCTCATTTATTATTCCCAATAAAAACATTTCTGGTGTATAATTTATTTTTAAATCCAACATTTCTTCTAGCCATTGCCATATTTTGTGCCAGAATTCTTGTATTTTCTTGCATTCCCATCACATATGATAATATGTGCCATGTTCTTTCAAACATTTCCAGCATGTAAGTGATTGAGAGCTACATATTTTGGCTAACCTAGCAGGTGGTAGATGCTATCTGTAAAACATCTTAAACAGGTTTTCTTTGTAGGATATGGCTAACATAATCTTTTTATTCCAGTCCCAAATTTGCTGCCATTGGTTCAAATTTATGTTATGGCCAAAATTTCTAGCCCAAGTTAACATTGGTTCTTTAACCTGATCCTCATACATTTTATAGTCCAGTAAATAGTTATACAATTTCTTTATTTGTTTCTTCTCTGATCCTAATATTTTATCTAATATTGTATCTTGACAGTTAATTCCCCATTCTTTTTTATCCATTTCATATCTAGATTGTACTTGAAGATATGCCCACCATTCCAACGTTAAACCCTGCTGGTTAAGTTCCAGTCTTTGTTTTAACTTGTCTTCATCTGTTAAAATATCTTTATATGTGATTGCCTTTTTCTGGTTGTAGAGATTCAGATACGATATGGCTTCTAAGGAGAAGAGCCAACTTGGAATTTCCACATAGTTTTGCAATCTTATTTTATTCCAAATTAAGATTAGAGCTTGTTGGATTTTGTGCCTCAAAAAATATTGGTGTGTCGTATGTCTACTGGGCCACAAATGTGCATGCCAGCCCTGTTGTAAATCATGCCCTTCTAAAAGTAAAAGTCTTTTATTATCCAAATTTATCCAATCCTTAATCCATGTGAAGGCAGCCACTTGATAATATAGTTCCCAATCTGAAAAGCCCAATCTCCCTCTTTCTTTAGCATCTTGTTAATGTTTTAATTTGATTCTTGGTCTCTTACTCTGCCACACAAAATGTAACGTTATTTTATTCAGATCTTTAAAGAAATTTTTCCCTAATTTAATCAGTATATTTTGGAATAGAAACAAAATTTTAGGTAGCATGTTCATTTTGATTGCCGAAATTCTGCCTATTAATGATAGTTGAAGATTATTCCAATTTTCTAAGTCTTTTTTAATTTGTTTCAATAATTTCTCATAATTACCCTCCTTAATTGTTGAGCAATGTGCCGAGATATTGATGACTAAATATTTTATTTTTTGTACTATTTGAATATCTAATAACTTAACGAGGTTTTCTCTTTGTTTGCTGGTCATGTTCTTAGTTATGATTTTCGTTTGTTCTTTATTTTCAAACCAGCTACTTCTTCATATTCTTCAAGTTTTCTAATAATTTTGAACCTGTTTGTTCAGGGTCTTCCAAGAAAAATGCTAACCAATTGGCATATGCTTGCAATTTAAAATTTTCTTTTTTAATTTCCAATCCTTTGATCTGGACCTCTTGCCTAATTATTCTTGTTAAGATCTCTAATGTATATATGAACAGTAATGGGGGAAAGGGCAGCCTTGTCTCATGCCTTTTTGTATATGAAATTTAAGTTTAAGACTGAAACCTGGATAGCTAATTTTATTATCTGCATTTTGCATACATCATGAGCCCTGCATCTAGGATGGGATTCATTATATCTGTTTTCATTTCTACACTTACCAGATATTGAGTATATAGAAATCTATAACAATGATTACATTTAAAGCATTCTATGGTTTGTGATCTCAGGAGTTGAGGCAGATCTTACTTTACCTGTGTAGTAAATAATTATTACATAAATAATAAGCAGTGGTGGGATTCAGCCAGCTCACACCGGTTTGAGAAAACCAGTTAACCTTTTATGCAATTTGGGATTCAGCCAGCTCACACCGGTTTGAGCAAACCAGTTAACTTTTTATGCAGTTTGGAGAATTGGTTGATCCCACCACTAGTTGGCCCCGCCCTGCCCTACCTACCCCTCCCAGCCACTCCTTTTCTTGCCTTACTTGCATTGGCAGCTCACCTAGGCTCTCTGGTTCCCCGGCAGCCTTCTCAGCTCACCTAGACCATGTAGCGCCCGCAGCCCAGCTGCTCTCCAGCTTCCTTGCTCGCCACCCTTTGCCACTCACCTAGTTTTTGGTAAATTGTTCTAAATACAGGAATTGTGTGATTCCCCCTCCTACCCCATTGCATTGCCCATGGGAAAATCTGCTCCAAGGTTGAATAAATCCAGTGTCAAGCCCCAAAACAGCAAGCCTCGACAAGCCATTTCAGGATTGCCATTCAGGGTAGGGAGATTGCAGGGGCATGACTAGGAGCCATGCTAATCAACTGGGAGGCAGTGAACGGAAGGCAGTGCCAATCATCTGGGATGATAGGAAGTGGTGAATGGACCAGCCGTGCAGATGAGCTGGGAGGCTTGGAGGAAGCAAATGAACGGCCATGTCGATCAGCTGGGAGGTGTGAATGAACCTGCCACACCAATCTGCTGGGAGACTGGGGGCGTCTGCAACCCATTTTTGGCCTGGACGGCCTCCTGCAAAATCTTGCAGCAACCACAATTCCCTCACTAACCTGCTTTCCAGCTCCATTCCTTGACATGCAGGGCAACAAAAGACTATGTGACTACCTTTAAAAAAAAATAAAAAAATTAATCAGACCTTCTAAAAGACCTTCTAAAAGATTGCGAGATCTTTTTTTCTAGAGAAGTTGGAAGGTCTGATTGCACTTTTTAAAAAACTGGTAGTCACATGGTGTTCTGTTGCTCTGCATGCAGAAAAACAGAGCTGGAAAGCAAGTTAGTGGGGGGAATTGTGGTTGCTCTGGAATAGGGTGTAAGTGAGGATTTTGCATTAAGATTGCTCTGGAATGGGGTGGAAATGAGGATTTTGTATTATGATTGCAAATTATTATGATTAAGTAAGAACCAGTAAAAGAGGAATGGAAAAATCCTTATCTGCACATCAGGGTTTCTCAGTTTTGACAAGTTTAAGATGAGCAAACTTCATGCTGCCTCGGAAATTCTGGGAATTGACGTCCATGCACCTTAAAGTTATCTAAGTTGAGAAGCATGGGTCTAGACTAGAGTTTAGGATTTTCCATTCCTGTTTTATTTAGAGTTTGGTGCAATTAAATAAATCAGCTGTGGTTTCCTTAACAAATAGTAATTAAAGCAATATGAACCATTACTGGACTTTTTGTGAGAAACTGAATTTAAAAGTTGATCTGGGGCTTTGATGATTAGATATGGGATTATGGAAATAATGTAGACAAATGGTAATCTTAGAGTAAGAGTTTGATATATTTTTACTTATATCTGTACCAAAGAAAGTTGTAAGTCATTCTTTTTTGTTTTCCTTCTTTTCTTCTTTCACTCTTTTTCTCTTCTGAGCCTTTTCTTTTTTCAAATTGGTTTTTATTTGTTTATCCCTTAGCTTTGTATTTTTTTGATGTACAAAGGATCAAAGACACAGCCATTATAGTTCTACATTCCTTATTTACAGAAATAATGTCAAAATTTAGAATGAAATCCACTGGGAGCCATCTCATATAAGGCAGGTTCTGGGTCCCTCTAACCCAAAAGTGTTTATTGATAGAAGAGAATATTTGTAGCTCAAGGTTGAACTGGGGGGGGGGGGGTCCTTGGTGCTCTCTGAGCTTTATGGTTTTCTTGCAGATATTTCATTACTAAACTAGATAAAATCATCAGTACTAGAAGAGAGTGGAGTGTGCTCTTATTTTCATATACTAGTGGCTTACCCTGTCAGTGTTGATCAGTTGCTTCACAAAGAGTGTTTTGATTGGTGCTCGGTCTCTACAGCCTCAGGCAGAGAAGGGCTGTTCTGCACCCCTCCTTCAAATGTTCTTTAAAATACAGAGTGTCCCAGCATTCCTTTAGAAATCTCCCAAATGCAAACTCTGAATACTCATCCTAAAATGAATCCTCTTTACCTGGAGCTTCAAAATTTTCTGTTTACTGGGAAGGTGTGCAGCTAAAAGTCAGTCTACATTTAGTGTACATCTGGCTTTGGGGATATTTCTTCATAATCAAACAAAAGTGTCTTTTCTGTGCAGTTCACACCCTTTGCTCTCTAGATCTGGATGTCACAAAGCAAAGCACATATTTTGTAATTAACTCCTGTGTCCTGTTTTGGCTGGCAGAGTGCTACAGGAGGCAGAGTGCTGTCATGCCATGGGCCATGCCCACCCAGCCATGGCCATCCAGCCAGGCATTCAATGTAGAGAAAAGTAAAGTCCTGCACTTAGGCAAGAAAAACCTAAAGTACACATATAGACTGGGTGAAACCAGGCACAACAGCAGTAACTGTGAGAGGGATCTTGGAGTCTTAGTGGACAACCAGCTAAATATTAGCCAGCAGTGTGCAGCAGCAGCCAAAAAAGCTAATGCAATCCTAAATTGCATTAACAGAGGGATACAATCGAGATCAAGTGAGGTACTAATACCACTCTATAAAGCCTTAGTAAGACCACACCTAGAGTACCACATTCAGTTTTGGTCACCACACTATAAAATGATGTTGAGACTCTAGAAAAAGTACAGAGAAGAGCAACCAGGATGATTAGGGGACTGGAGAATAAAACATATGAAGAATGGTTACAGGAACTGGGCCTGGCTAGTCTAGTGAAGAGAAGGACCAGGGGAGACACGATAGCAGTCTTCCAATATTTGAGGGGGTGCCACAGAGAAGAGGGGGTCAAGCTATTTTCTAAAGCGCCTGTAGGCCAGACAAGGAATAATGAATGGAAACTGAACAAGGAGAGATTTAACCTGGAAATAAGGAGAAACTTTCTGACAATGAGAACAATCAACCAATGGAACAGCTTGCTTTCAGAAGTTGTAAGAGCGTCATCACTTGAGACTTTCAAGAGGAGATTGGACTGCCATTTGTCAGAAATGGTGTAGAATCTCCTGGGGGTTAGACTAGATGACCTACAAGGTCCCTTCCAACCAGTGGTGGTATTCAAAAACTTTTACTACCAGTTCTGTGGGTGTAGCTTGGTGGGTGTGGCCATGTGACTAGGTGGGTGTGGCTTTTTTTGCAGCCCCCATCCATTTTTGGGAGCTTCTTAGCCACAAAGGAGCCTCTGCAGGGCGTTTTTGCTCCCCTAAGTCTCAGGAAGAAAAGGAACAGAGCATGAGAGGGGCATGCAGCACTCCTCCAAGCTCCATTTTGGGAGCTTCCTAGCCTCAGAGAAGCCTCTGAGGGGGTGTTTTTGCTCCCCCAAGGCTCCTCTGGGGCTCTGGAAGGCAAAAAAATGGAGGGGGGGCCTAAGCTCCTCCTTCCATTTTTTGCCTTCCTGAGCCTCAGCAAGAGGAATCCCGGCACAGCTGATCTTATCTACAGCTGATTATCGGGAGGGGAAAAAAGAAAGAAATACCTTAGGCGAATGTCAGGCAGCCAGGAGGGTTAGCGAGCATCGCGCAGGAGGGTGACTGGGTGGGGGGCGTGGCCAGCCAGAACTTACTACCGGTTTGGTGACCCATGCTACCAGTTCGCCTGATCCGTTGCGAACTGGCTGAATACCACCACTGCTTCCAACTGATTATCTGTTATCTGTTATCATTCAGGCAGAGAATCAGTTGTTAAATTATTTGAATCCCATCACTGGTAATAAAGTATGTCATGTGAGAAGGTATAATAGTTTGTGGAATTTTGTATACTTATTTAAGGTTTCTTTAAAAAAAAAAGATTCCTTGTTCTTTCCTGATTGAAATCTATTCCAATAGGGCAAATTGGAAATATGTTTAACAAATAAATAAGATGGTAAGAAAATAATAAAGAAACAAGACTTTGTTATTTCAGAGTTTACAGTCAAAATCATTTAACAAATAGGGAAACTGATAGGCTGCTACAGACTTTGTACCTTTGTTACTGATTAGCAAAGCTGCCCATTTGACTTTTAGTATATTTACTGATCACCAACATCATAAATCACAGGTCAGTGACATTCATTAGAACAAACCAAAGGTTTATATATCTAGTTGTTATTTTTCATTTATCCACTACATAGAAGCAACAAATTGGGAAATTTTCATCTTACACATCAAAGTTTTCAAATGTAATAATCAAATATGGTAAAAGCATAAAAAACATTAAAAGTGAAAAACCAATTGCTCTTATCAGTGTTACATCTCTAGAAGTTATTCAGTATAGATTTATGAGATTTGTTCTCCATGCTCATTTTCAAAGTTATCCCTAATGAGTTAATGATTGTTGATCTCGTTCTGTTATTGAAATTGCCTTCAAACTGTTTGTCTGTGAAACAGATTATTATTGAATTTCTTAGTTCAATGTAACAAGAAATTTCTTATTTTCTTCTCTCAGCCCAAGCACTAATATTAATACATATGGCATAAGGCATTTTCAAGCTGAATCAACATGTTTTAGGTTTTGATTTACAAATTGACAGATAAAAAGTACAACATTAAAGGAATTACTAGATAGAATTAGAAGGAAATAGAGCCCCAATTTATCAGATAACAGCATTGTTCAGCACTCCTGGCTTTCTTTGACTGTGAAAATCTTGATGGGAGGAAGAAGTAAGGCCAGGGGTGGGATTCTACCAGTTCAGACCGATTCTATAGAACCCCTTGTTAATTTTCTAAGCAGTTCGGAGAACCGCTAGTTAGAATAAATCTTTTGGTTTTTTCCACCCTTATTACATTCTTGTCAGACAGCCTAGACTTACTGTCCCCAAAGAAAGTTTTTTTTCTTAAAGGGGAAGGGTTGTTTTAAGCTTTTTTTTTTATAATAAATTTTTTTATTGATTTTAACGACAAACAAAAACACAAAAAACATAAAACATAACATAAAAAACATCATCATTCTTCATATATTTACAGACAGTGTATTGGTTGGTTTACCACTCCTTTTTGTGCATCCATTTCATAGTCATCATAATAATTATGTTACATAATAACTCATATTATCGATCAACAATTATATATCCTAATATCATTATTAAACAATCATTTGACTATAATTTTACTAATTCATACTTAAGCGAGATAACTGTAATTTAGTTACTTTATTTTATAACAAATCATAAAATCATACCAAGTCTATCTTAATAAAATATTCTAGAAGTGTTATCAAGACCAAGAAAAAATGTATATTCGTTATTTCCTAAATTTCTAACTATTCTATTATTATATTGTATTATCTAACCATTGATAAAAAAGATCCCAAACTTCATAAAATTGTTTATCTTCTTGTTCTCTAATTTCAAATGTCAATCTACTCATTTCAGCACATTCCAATATTTTCTTAATAATTTCTTCCTCTAATGGTATTTTCTCACTCTTCCAATTTAGCAAATACAATCCTAGCCGCTGTTAATACATTTACAATCAAATACTTTAAGTTTTTATTATATGTATCAGGTAAGATTCCCAATAAAAAAATCTCTGGTTTCAAATCTATATGTTTCTTTGTCATTTTTTCCAACCATATGCGAATTCTAGTCCAGTATTTCCTGGCCTCCTCACAAGTCCACCACATATGGTAATATGAACCAGGAATCTGATGACATTTCCAGCACTTTTCAAATTTGTTCTTGAACATTCTTGCTATTCTTGTCGGGGGAAAATGCCATCTGTAAAACATCTTATACAAATTTTCTTTATATGCTGTTGACATTGTCATTTTATAATTTTGAGACCACAACTTTTGCCATTTCTCTAAGTCAATCCCATATCCAAAATTCTTCCCCCAAGCAATCATCGTTTCTTTAACTTGTTCATCCTCCAATTTAATTTCCAACAAATAATTATATAATTTTTTAATCACTTTTTCATCAGTACCTGTCAAAATCCTATCTAAATCGGTCATTTTGTCATAAAATCCTTCCATTTTGGAATCTTTAAGATACCTTGAATGTATTTGCGCATATGAAAACCAATTCATCTTTATACCTTGTTCTTCTAAATTTTGTATCGTTTTAAAGTTCACCCTTTTCATCTAGTAATTCCCCATATCTAACTGTTTGTTCCTTCTTATAAATTATAGGATAAGAAAAGGCTTCAATAGTTGATAACCAAACTGGAATTTTCAAATAACATTGTTTCTTAATTTTCTCCCAATTCAACCATAACGATTCCCGTATGTAATGCCTTCTAAAATAACCCTGTGATTTAGTTCCCTTATACCATAGAAAAGCATGCCAACGCAATAGTAAATCATGTCCTTCTAATGCCAACAATCTAGTCTTTCTTAACGTTATCCATTCTTTAGCCCACATTAAATTTGCAGCTTGATAATACAACTCCCAATTAGGAAGGCCAAATCCTCCTCTAATTCTAGCATCCTGTAAAAGTTTTAATTTTATTCTCGCTTTCTTACCTTGCCATATATATTTCAACACAATTTTATTTAATTCTTCAAAATAGTCTTTACCTAACCTAATTGGTATTGTTTGAAACAAATATAACATTCTAGGTAAAATATTCATCTTAATTGTTGAAATTCTACCTATCAGTGACAATTGTAAGTTTTCCCATTTTTTCAGATCATATGCTATCTGCTGCTTAAGTTTGATATAGTTATTCTCTTTCAGTGTAGTACATCTTGACGTCAAATATATCCCCAAATATTTAACTTTGTTCGTAACTTGAATTTTCAATAGGTCTGTCAGCTCTTCTCTTTGTCTTAATAACATGTTCTTTGTCAAAATCTTTGTTTTGTCTTTATTTATTTTCAAGCCAGCCATCTCACCATACATCTCTATCTTTTCAAATAGTTTTAAAGCTGTCTCAAGAGGATCTTCCAAAATAAAGACCAAGTCATCTGCAAAGGCTTGCAATTTGAATTCCTCCTTTTTAACTTTCATTCCTTTTATATTTGTATCCTCTCTAATATTTCTATTTAACACTTCCAAAGTCAATACAAATAACAAGAGATAATGGACATCCTTGTTAAGCTTTTTATACTGCTTTTGGAAGGAAATATTCCCCTGGAAATACTTCTAGCTAGAAAGATTGACATTCAAACATGAGTTTACATACCCTTTCTGAGTTTTGATCTAAAACTGGTTTTTGGTGAAGTTTAATTCTGTGCTTGGTGATGTTTAATCCTGTGTTTATTGATGGGATAACTTTCCCTATTCAGCTTTATTTGGAAGGAAAAAGATTAATTTCTGTTCCTCAAAAGAAACTGGTTTGAGAAATCTGCTAGTTCCTGTGTCTATTTGTTCTGGTAATTGGTTTAACAAGCAACAGCTACTGTTGTGATTTAATTATTTGTATTGTGTTTGAATCTTTTCCTGCCCCATGGTTTCTTTTTCTATCTGGTGAGGGGATCTTCCTTCACTGCTTTTCACTGGCACTGTCCTTTTGAGGTGTACTTCCAAGAGGCAAGATGCAAGCTTGGAGCTGATTTTTTTACTGCCTTTCTGGGGAGCATGTAACCTTTCCTTAAATCTGGATAATTTCCTTAGGATATCTTGTGAGATGAGTGAGACCAGCTGGTATCTTTAAATGGTGTAAATGGATCTAAGGATTGTTTCTCCTCAGTGTGCTCTTTCTGGAGAGCTTAAATGATCTCTCTGCTAAAGGGTTTCACTTTATGAGCAAGAGTTGGCTGCTGATAGTTATAATTGCATTTTAACTATTTTAATTCCTCAAGGTGTTCTGGCACCCTGCCTGATTTGTAACTCTGGCTTGCAGGTATTTTTAATCTAATGATTGGTATTTAGGGCAGCTTTTTGCAAGCAAAGAAGCTTTTTATATTTTTCATACATAATATTCTTCCGACTAAAATCGGAATTCCGATTTTTCATCGCCCCCCCTTCTTCTCCTCCTTCCACTCCCCTCAGAGGCCCCCTGAGTCAGGAGCAGGGAAGCGGCTGCCCAGTTCCGGAGCTGATCCACACCACCGGCTGGAAAGGAAGGGTGTATGTGTTGGTGTTGTGTGTGCGATTTCTTGGCGCGCGGTGCGGGGTCTCTTTTGGCCGGCCCCGAAAGAGCGCACGCGGGGCGGGTGGTGGAGACACAGGAGCGAATGCGGGAAGGAAGCGAACCTCATTGCAACGAGTAGTACAGCTAGAATAACTTGTCTTATTATGTGCGCAGGTACCCAGCTTTCCTTTACATTTATAATGTGTATGGTACTTTAAAGTCTGTGTGATCTTAGAACCAGTTTTGGTAGTAGTTATACAGAAATTGCAACTTTCCTCTTATGCATTAGTCTCTTAAACCCCTTGCGAGGCAGGGGAAGGCGGGAGAAGGGAAGAAGACAGGGGTGGCATGGGGCGGGGGGGAGAGGTTTTCCGGGGATGCGGAGTTGTGGAAAGAGCCAGACAGCTGCAGCTCCCTCCGGAGAGCAAAAGCAATGTTTATTTACTGGAAAATTCCCCTGTGGGAAGTTGCGCAGAGGGAAAAAAAAAGAGCTTGGAGCGGCGACTGGAACCGGAGCTCCCTTGATTAACAATTCTGAATTTTTTTCCCTTTCTTTTTTTACTCCCTTCCTGCCGTTGATAATTAGGATCCGGTGCCTCCAGGGTCCTGTTGGCGGTATGTGGGGGGGTGATTAGATTTGGGGAGGAGGGCGAGGTCGGAAGGAAAAGGCACCCCTGGCTACTTTTCAGATTTTTTTTTCAGAGGGGAATATCATGCCTGATTTTTGTACAGGTAATCCTTGACTTACAACAATTCATTTAGTGATCATTCAAAGTTATAATGGCACTGAAAAAAGTGACATGACCATTTTTCACACTTCAGACCATTGCAGCATCCTCACTGTCATGAGAGGCCAGGCAAGGAGAAGCACCCCTTGATGTGAGTGATGTTGAGTTGGCCATGCCCACCCAGTCACATGATCACCAAGCCACACCCACCAACTAAGCCACAGAACCGGTTGTTAAAAAATTTGAATGCCGCCCCTGAGTAAGGCAGAATAGCACAATGGCAAACTCACCAGTGATCAGAGGATGTAGAGGCTTAGTTTGCTTCTTGAGCTGAAATCAGCTACATTTTATAATGTCTTTAAAAAATAGTGCAAAAATAGTATTTTATATTTGAATATTAACAAATGTTTCTCTATTAAACAGAGAAAGAAAAATGCAAGTATACATTAAAGCATTTAGCTGAAAATGTTCAACTTTCAAGACAACTGGAAATATTCATATTTTTGTTAAATTTACCACATATCTATATTTATATTTGAGATTAAGATGGCTATTAGGTGTTAGAAATAATTCAAAGCCAATAAAAGAAACTTGGATTGTTGAAAACAAAGATAATTTATTAAAAAGAATAATAGATGTGACCTTTTAGAACCTCAACAAGCAGGTTTACATCAAAAGTCACACCTTTAAATTCCAAAACATACTTTATATACAGTTTCATCTCATCACCCAAGTTCTCTCCTTGAGACTCATTCCCTCCCAATTTCGAACTCATTGGATATGCCCTCAGGTGTTGCAGCTAATCCTAGGATGTCTCCAGGGAGAATTATCTCCGTCCGTTATGTTCTCATCCATACCCCTCCATACCTCTTTGGCTGCCTATGTAGTATTTTTCCTTAGCATTAAGAAATGTAGCATCCCCTCATCTTTCTAACTTCTGCAGATACAATTTTACAGTTTAATCTTATACTACTATTTTTCCAAAGAGCTTATAACAACCCCGCAAAACATAATAATAATAATAAAAAAGGTATATTATACATAAGATAAAAATATATAAAGGCTTAACAACACCCCCCTTTGTGAAACATTTAAGCATCTTATATACCATTTTATTTTTGAATTTCCCTATTTCTTACAAATCCACCCTTTCTATTTTTCAAGCACTTCATAAAATAAAACATTGCTTCTGTAATTCTTTTAAACTTTCTCTAATTTCTTCAACATTTTCAAATCATATAATTGCAGTATGCTCATTTATTTCATTTAACATAAACACATTTTTATTAGCATCTGCTATCTCGGCCATTTGTTCATCTCCCTCTATCATTTTCTCGTAGAAGGAATGAAAAATGGAATGTGTCTGACTTACAGATCATTGAACACTTCTCTTTACAAATAATATTGTTCCAGGATCTCCTCCTTCTCCATCAATAGCCATACCAAACCTTCCATCTTCTTTTCCCATTCTAATCCTCCACAGGTTCTTTTTGGCCATATATTTAAATTTATAGCTTGGCATGCATCAAATATAAGACTTATCAATCCCTAGTCCTTTACTATACTGGCTGTTACAATCAATGTTCTGGTGTAATGGAATAACTGATACCTATAGTTTGTTTGGCCCTTAACCTTAGGATCAAAACACACAGTTAAACTCTCTGTAGTACAGATAGAACAACTTGTCTTATTATGTGCGCAGGTATCCAGCTTTCCTTTACATTTATAATATGTATGGTACTTTAAAGTCTGTGTGATCTTAGAACCAGTTTTGGTAGTAGTTATACAGAAATTGCAACTTTCCTCTTTTGCATTAGTCTCTTAAACCCGTAAATTTTCTCCCTGCAAAATATCTTTTAATAGTTTCTCCAGTTTCTCACTGCTCACATAACACTGGTAACAAATATCAGCATGAAAAATTTTTAAGAGAGAATTGACTTAATATGATTCCCTTATCACCATGTATCCTGATAGTCTTACAAACCTTATTTTTAATTGTTAACACCACATATATGGGTTTCCACTCCTAGTTCCAGCTCTGAGTTTTACTTCTCCACTGGATTTGGACTTGCCACTTCTTTTCAGCTCCTTCCACTCGAATTCAGAACCTATGGGAGCAAATCTCATCAGTTATTAAACTTGTATAGTTTATTGTTTATGCAAGGTTAACTTCAGTGGGTTCCCATGCAGAATACTGGTCCAGGTGATTAGTGAAGACACAAGGGCCTTTCCCTCGGGTATAATGCGTCCACCCCTTTTCAGCCATCCGGATTGCAGTTTTGGAGGTGAGTAGTACTTGGAGTGAGTAGTACTTCCCACTTCAGGATCAACTTCTCCTTCCAACTTCAGATCAATACCCAATTACCATGGTGGAATTTATGGACTGGAAACTCCAAAGGTGGTGTTTGTTTTCTGAGGAAGTCAAAATATCTGGACAATTTATGTACATATTGTTTCGATAATCCAATATCTTTTCTAGGTTGGATGTGTATTCTCAATAGGACTAAAGGAAGACTTTTAGTTCATGGCATATATGTTTCCAATATTAATTTGATCTAACAATACTACTGACCCTACTATTGTTGTAGCATTGCTGCAGGGAAAAGCTGCAGGCGGCCGTTTGGCTGAGGCACAGATAGGACAACTAGCCACATATGTTTCAATGTCCTTTTTTAAATTAGGCCACCAAAATTGCCTTTTCACCAAGTGTAGGGTTTTTACAAACCCAAAATGTCCAGCAGTTTTGGAATCATGAGCTTGTTGTAATAGTGGGTTTCTCAATTTTGCTGGCACATATAATTTAGCTCCCACCCATGCCAATCCATCTCTAATTGTACAGTAATTTGAGTGAGCTAGAAACCAATCATCAAGTTTCAGAGCTTCTTTTAACTGTGCAGATAAATCATTAGATAAATCAACTTCCTCTTTTTTCTGGACTCTAGTAACCATTGGAGCTGCTAACTGTCTAGTTGGGACAATAGGGCGGATCATCTCTGGATGAGCACTATTATATTGTGGCAGTCTAGACAGTGCATCCGTCATGAAGTTCTTCCCTCCTGGGATGTACTTAAATGAAAAATTAAACCGCTTGAAGTATTGCGCTGAGCGAACTTGCTTAGGCGATAGTTTTTGAGGCATTTTTAGAGCCTCCAAATTCTTATGAACCGTCCACACCTCAAAGGGGTGTTTTGCCCCCTTTAGAAAATGCCTCCAGGTTAGTAGAGCCCAACAAACTGCAAAAAATTCCTTTTCCCAAATGGCCCATCTTCTTTCTGTCTCAGTTAGTTTATGGGAGGTGTATCCCCGCTTCGTTTTCTTGCAGTAACACCACCCCCACTGCTACATCACTTGCATTGGCTTGGATTACAAAAGTGGCATCCATGTCCGGGTGCTTGAGCACTGGCTCAGCTTCTCAAAAGCAGCTTGACACTCCATGGACCACTCCAATGGTCAACTAGGCTTCGGTTTAAACCCCCCCCCCCTTGGTTTTCAGGAGGTTAATAATAGGCAGTGCAATCTTAGCAAAAACCAGGATAAACTGATGGTAAAAATTAGCAAACCCCAGGAAACTTTGCAATTGCTTCCTGGTGCGGGGAGGGGCCCATTCCAAAATGGTGCGAACTTTTCCAGGATCCATTTCTGTACCATCATGTGATATACGATAGCGCAAATAGTCAATTTTCTCTTGGTGAAACTCACACTTGGATAACTTCGCGTGCAGTTCAGCAGCTCGAAGTTTTTTCAAAACTGATCGCACTAGTTTCATATGTTCATCAAGAGTCTCACTGTAGATCGTTCCCCTAAATCAGGGGTGGGCAAACTACGGCCCGCGGACACATCCGGCCCGTTGGTCATTTTAATACGGCCCGCCTCTGAAAAAAAAATATTCCTCTCTGAAAAAAAAATTGGGGCCGGCCAAAAGAGACCCGCGCCAGCGCGCAAAAATTGCACACACAACACGCAGCTGGGCAGCCGCTTCCCTGGTAGTGGGGCCAAGGCCACCACCCGGGAACGCCCACTGCTTTCCCTCGCCAGGGCTGGGCGGTGGCGTGTTGCCCTGCGCTGCGTGGCCCCCACCTGGCAGCGTGCTTCTCAGCTGGTCTCCTCCTCCTCGGCCATACAGAACAAACAGGCAGAGAAGGAGGAGACCAGCCGGCTGGTTGGGGGAAGCTTTCTGCGCCGAAAGAGGCAGCTACTAATCTCCGGCTTTGCTCCGCTTCTCCAATGGTCCGGCACCACCCTGTTCTTCTTGTGCTGCGAAAGAGGCGGCTAATGATCTCCGGCCCGCTCTGCTTCTCCAACATCCGGCGCCGCCCTGTTCTGTGTCAGGCCCAGCAAGTCTGAGCAGCCGGCGCACAGAACAGGGCAGCGCCGGATGTTGGAGAAGCAGAGTGAGCCGAGAAGAAGCCTCCCCAACTGGCAGCACAAGAAGCCTCCCCAACAGGCCAGGTGCTCTCCTCCTTCTCTGCCTCCTTCTCTGCCTCTCCCCTCTTGCTCCTCACAGTTGCCCTGAGCTGGTGCGGTTCTTTACTTGGGCAGCCAGACGCCCGCAGCAGCGCCCGCAGCAGCAACAGGCAGTTCTGCCCGGCTCTGCTCAGGTGTCCGGCTGGGGCTGTCAGGAGTTGCTACCACCGGCGCAGCTCGCGCGGCTACAGTCCACGTTGCCTTGGGAAGGGAAAGGCAAAACCAGGAGC
Organism: Notechis scutatus; assembly: GCF_049901735.1. NCBI lineage: Eukaryota > Metazoa > Chordata > Lepidosauria > Squamata > Elapidae > Notechis > Notechis scutatus. The sequence goes on from NC_142025.1 coordinate 65,199,027, forward strand.
CGCTGAGCCTGAACCTCCGGTGCCGCTGCTGCCGTTGCAAAGCACCGCCCGCGGCTCTTCCTTTTTGCCTTTCCTTCCCGAGGCAACGTGGGACTGGAGCCGCGTGGAGCCGTGCGGGCAGTAGGGGGCCTCCGAGGGAGGGGAAGGGAGGAGAAGAAGGGGGAAGGGGGCGATTCCCAAAAATCTTGTGCTGACCCGGCCCGTCTGTCAAATTTTAAAAGTGAATGCGGCCCCCCGAGCCAAAAAGTTTGCCCACCCCTGCCCTAAATTGACATTTAAAATAACACCTAGTTCCCAATCTGATTCTGCTTAGTACATTCTACCTACTAAATTTTAAGAAAAAGAAAAAATAGTAAATCTATAAAATAATTAAGTACATAATTAAATATTAAATCTTGTAACACTCCAATTATCTATTTCAAAGACAAATGCTGCAATAATAAGTTTATAATAACATCAACACAATAGTCAATTAAACTCTATAATTGAACTAAATATTTTAAACATTCCCTTTAATATTTTATTAAATCTTAAAATCTATCATTATTAAGCATTTTAATATTTTAATCTTTTTTTAGATCTTATAAAATTCTAATTTTCTATTTCTAATACAAATACTACAATACTATCTTATGTACCTTGCAGAATCTTTTTTTTTTAATTATACATTACCCTTTATCCCTAAAAAATTTTGCTTTTTCCCATCTTGTTTCATACCTTTGTGGCTTTTTCCCCCTTTTCCCTTCCTTTCTTATCCCACCTGGCCTTTTTACCCCCCTCTCCTAACCTCCGCCTTTTTAGCTTCCCCTCTCTGTTGTATTCCTCTTTTCTTTTGCTTTCTAACATTGTATTGATTTTGCATCTTATTTTTCTCTTTCTTGGGTGTTTTTTTAGGTCTTAAGTCCTTCATTTTCCTTCCTCTCTTTCTCCTTTCTTTCTTAATCAAACTTTTGGATTCATTAAAGATGGCTTCTTCTTCTTCTTCTTCTTCTTCTTCTCCTTCTCCTCCTCCTCCTCCTCCTCCTCCTCCTCCTCCTCCTCCTTCTTCTTCTTCTGCTTCCTCCATCAGTTGTTGTGTTTGCTGATAAATAGCAAGCGCCATTTCTAAAAAGTGCAAGGCTTCTTCCAAAGCGTCCTTGCCTTCTTTCTTTGTTTTTCCATATTCCTTTCTTAGTTCATCAACAGATAAAGCCATTATAAACCTTTTCTTCTTTTTTCTTTTTCCCTCTTCTTCTTAAAACAACCAAGATATTTCAAAGCTTAAAACAGTTCCCCAAAGTCCCAGAGTCATCAAGCAGTCCAAACAGAGCACAAAGTTCTTCCCTTTACACTTTCTCTTCCTGGGGTAATATCAATTGGAAATAAAAAAAACCAGTCTGTATTTTAAAGCCTTATTGCAATTAACTTCTAGTCTCAAAATCTTCCAGGCATCTCCTCCAACAAGATCTTAATATAAATTTTTTTGTCCTCTCCCTTCCCACTTGTAACAAAGAGCTTTAAATTTTGACCTTCTATAAAAAAGCAAGTTTTTCAATGTCCATTTGTTAACTCCGTAGGGAAGGAGAGTAAACTTTCTCTTTCAGCACTTCCATTCACTGCTTTAAAAATCTCCTCTGGAAACAAAGTATCGTTCAAAAAATCAAAGTTTTCAGGATGTTAGATGTATCTTAAGATCCCGGTTCATCCAAAGAACTTTCACTTCAAAACTTTCTCCTTCTTCCTCCAGCACTATCTTGTCCAGCTGCCGGCTTCTTTGTGGTGGCCATTACTGACCGCCGCTCCACCGCCTTGAGAAAAGGGGGTTTTGCCGGCTGGGGAGGGGGTCTGCGATACCCCCAAACCCCTATCCAGATTCCCCCCTATCTTCGGCTGCCTCTACAGGGCAGCCTTATCCTCCAGACCCGTCGGGATCGGAGGCACCAAGACGGCTAGCGCAACAGGGATCGTGCAGGATCGCGAATCCCTGCCGCCGCCGAAGCCTGGCAAACCGGAAGCTGAATGTTGAACTGGAAACATCCCATTGGGCAATTAAAAGCAGTTTTCCAGTCATCTCTCTCCTTGATTCGAATTCGGTAATAAGCTTCTCTCAAATTGAGTTTCGTAAAAAATTTCCCTTTGTCCAAGTGGGCCAACATGTCCTTCATTAAGGGGAGGGGGTACACGTTCTCCACCGAATTTGCATTTAAATTTCTATAATCAACACATAAATGAAGAGAGCCATCTTTCTTCTTGCGGAACAAAACTGGGGCTGCTACCTGAGGTCTAGCAGGTTGGATGAAACCTTGTGTCAGCTTTGAAATTCAGCTGCCACATTTTTTTTTAAAGAGAGTTGGAGGAGTTGAAACGTTCAAGGTTATTCTGTATGGCGTATTAGGAAATTCCAGTGGCAGTTAATTGGTTCTTGTGATTTATGAAGTGTAGAAGTGGGAGGAGAGAAGGTGGATTCTGTGTAATGTGTGAAAAAATTTCACTTTGGGAAATTGCCTTTGACATGCCAGATCTGTTTCTAAATAAATCAATTGGAGAGAAAATGTCTCGGAGTGATTGATATCATGGATACTTTCTGGATGCCTTACATTTATTTCTCAAAGTCACTTTTTATTTTTTGAAAGGGTTGGCTGATACCCTGAAGTTCTTTTCCCAGAAATGGAGAGAGATCAACAATCAGCCGAAGTTGGAGATGTGCAGGGGGGAGTGTGTGGGAGCCCTCCCTCTGGGGCATTAATTGAACCTGCCAGCCCTTGTTTGGAGGAGATGATGGATGCTTTCAGGATGGCAGTACGATAAAGAGATTTGGGAGCTATACCGAAACGTTTCAACTCAAGAAGTTGTTATAACCTAGATGTAACCCAGCTGTCTGAAGAGAAATCTTTCCCTAGCCCCAGGCATATTGCTATTCTGTCAGATTGGAGGGAAGAGAGACAATTGGGATTGGATTTTTCTCAAGAAGACAACCCCCAGATTATTCCTGGAAGTCCATCAAGGGCAGATTTACACAAACAATTCCAGAATTTAAAGGTGACAGGTTTGGGCTCACAGTCTGTTTGGACGGGTGGAAGCTTGAGACCACCCATATTTACTTACCCAAGTATTGTGAGGAATGAGGTGACTATACAGATGCCAGTTGGTGGAAGCCAGAAAGAAACATCAACTGACAGAGGTATGTTGCAGCCCCCCAGGCAATCCCCTCATTTTCCAGGAGGAATTTTGCTCCCTGCAGAGAGTATCACTCCAGGGTGGGGATTTTATCCAGGCCAGGGGTAGATTCAATGCCAATGGCAGCCAGCACCAACATAGCCCTGGTCTGAAGGGGGGTTGCCCAGACAGCAGCCACTTTTCCTCCACCTGACCAGAGAACCAGGCCACACCCATCTTCCTCCTAGCAACCACAAATGCAGCCCCAACTGGCAGTGAGGCCACAGGGACCCCTATTCCAGAGAGGCACCACCCAGCCAGGATACAGGGGGCCTACCCAGCCTATGTATGCCACCAGGCCAGTTCCTTTCACTCCAGTACAACCTGCAGGGGCCTGGCCTGTGCCACCTCTGCAACCACAACCCAGGCCGGACCAAATACCCTTTAAGGCCGTATTCGATGGCTGCCATGAACATTTCAATTACTTCCTCACTCAAATCCGATCCCATATAGAACAATTTGGAGATCAATATGCTACAGAGCCCAATTTGGTTACGGCCATAACAAATGGGATGAATGAAGGGAATGTTTCAGACTGGGTGGCCCAACTAAACAACAAACAAGCCCCCAAATTACGTGATGTAAATGGATTTATTCAATTATTAAGACTCAGATTTGAAAATCCAGACAGGGTAGCAGAGAATGAAGAGAAGTTAATGGAAATGAGGCAAAGCAAGCGACCCTTGTCAGAATTCATTTGGGACTTTAGAAGGGTCGCAAGCCACCTCATGGATTGGCCTGAAAGAATAACTTTACACTATTTTTAAAAAGCCATTGATCCGGAAGTAAAGAAGGCCTGCGAAATTAGGGGAATCCCAGAGACCTTACAATCATGGTATGTTGCATCGCTCAGCTTAGATCGCAGCATCAACCCACATAGGAAACCCCTTCCAGCAGCCTGGACTAAGAATTGTGGTGAGGAGACCGCCGACCAGACCAGCCAAAACTGCTCGTACCCAACCCACCAGTGTGCTGAAATGTTACCGATGTGGCCAAGGACAGCAGACTGTCTGGCCCCTGCTCCTGTACCACAAGTTCCACAGTTGAAGCCTAATAAACTGTTAGAGATCAGAAGAATCAAGGAAGACCTCCGGGTAGGGGTGGGTTTGCCAAACACAGCTGGGAAAGCCCCCTCTGTGCAGATGGGAGCAATGGACCACCGGACCGACACCACATCCCCAAGAACCTGACCTGCGAAGATGACCCAATGGTGAGTGATCCTATCATACCTTTTACAGTTAAGGTCAAGTTAGTGATACCAAACACAGAGGAGGCCAGGGAGTTAGAAGCTGTCATTGATACTGGGTGTTCTAGATGTCTTATCAGACTCCCCACTGTTGAACAATTGGGCATAAAGACTAACCCACTAAAAGGTCCAGTCAGATTTGAGCAAGTGGATGGAACCTTAATTGGGAGGGGCAGCCACCCAAATGACAGAATTGATCAAGATGGAATTAGGGCCCCATCATGAACTCATACGCTTCATAGTGGCCCCCAAGATGTCAGAATCAATCATACTGGAACTTGTTTGATTAGACAGATGGACCCCAATGATCAAATGGGAGGATAGATTCAGAAAAATCCTCATTGGACCAGGCCCATTGCCCCCTCTTCCACCCACTACAAAGCCACCAGTCAGCTTGAACCCAGAGGCTGAGCCATCACCCATGACATCCCACCTTTTCCCAAAGAACCCCCAGGTACCCGATCAATACAAAGACTTGGCTGAATCATTCAGTGAAGAAGAGTGTAATGCTTTACCTCCCCATCAAGCCACTGATTGCACCATAGAATTAGAGCCTGGGGTGAAATTACCAAAACCAAAGATGTATTCCATGACGCCTGCTGAAATGACCAAATTAAGGAAATACATCAACAGCAATTTGGAACAAGGTTTTATTGAGCCTGCCAAATAAAGATTAGCTGCCCCCATATTGTTCAAGAAGAAGAAAGATGGCAGGTTGGGATTGTGTGTTGACTTTAGAGGCACGAATACTGTATGCATCAAAAACATGTATCCTCTCCCTCTTATGAAGGATTTATTGAACCACCTGTCGAAAGGCAAAATATTCACCAAACTAGATCTCAGGGAAGCTTACTACCAGGTCCGCATCAAAGAGGGAGATTGAACAATTGGGCATAATAGGCGGAAAACTGCTTTTAACTGCCCTCTGGGTAGCTTCCAATTCAAAGTCATGCCTTTTGGACTTCAGGGGGCTCCTGCAGTGTTTATGCAGCTCATCAATGAGGTGCTACACCTGCACCTTTACTGGGGGCTCCTCGTATACCTGAATGACATCCTTGTCTTCAGCGAAACCATGGAAGAACATGTTCAATTGGTCCGACAGGTTCTAGAAAAACTTCTAGCCGCCAAATTATATATAAAAATCTCAAAATGGGAATTCCACAAGGAGTTGCTGGACTACTTAGGCTACCAAATATCCAACCTTGAGATTGAAATGGACCCTGGAAAGGTGAAAGTGGTGCTGGACTGGCAACCCGAAAACAACTTCAAAGTTTCTTGGGGTTTGCCAACTTCTATAGACAATTCATTCGGTCCTTTGCTGAAGTTGCCCTCCCATTGACAGAGCTATTAAAAATGGGCCCGTCACCCACCAAACCGAAACCAAGTCAACCCCTGGCTTGGACTATGGAGTGTCAGAAAGCTTTTGAGGCCTTAAAATGCCTCTTCACAGCTGAGCCCATCCTCCAGCACCCAGACGTGACCAAGATTTTTATTGTCCAAACGGATGCAAGTGATGTTGCCATGGCAGCTGTTTTGCTGCAAAAGCAAAGGCCTACTGATGCCTTGCGCTTATGTGTCCAAAAAGCTGACAGACACAGAGTGAAGATGGGCGGTCTAGGAGAAAGAAGCATTCGCCATATGATGGGCTTTGTTGACTTGGAGGCATTTTCTAGAAGGGGTGCCAGAGGCCTTTGAGGTATGGACTGATCATAAGAACCTCAAGGCTCTAAAGACCCCTAGGAGATTATCACCCAAACAAGGTGCCCAATATTTCAAGCGATTCAATTTCAACATTAAATATATCCCTAGAGGGAAAAACGTACTGGTGGACGCTCTGTCCAGAAAACCTCAGTTTGACAGCCACCAAGAGGAAATAGTACAAGCCTTAATTTCAGATGCTCAATCGGCAGGCCAAGTGATCACTCAAGCCCAAGCCAACCGCAACCCCAAACACCTGGAAGATAAACTGACTGTAGAATTGAAAACAGCCCTATTGATTGATCCTTGGTTCCTGGACCATCAAACTGAGTTGACAATGAATGATGGACTAGCTTGGAAAGGAGCTAAGCTTTATGTACCCACAACCCTAAGACTACTGGTACTAAAGCATAGCCACGACTCCCGGCTGGGAGGCCACTTCAGATTCCTAAAAACCCTACATTTACTGAGAAGACAGTTCTGCCAAAAATGAAACCTGATGTCGAAGACTATGTAAAAAGTTGCTCAATTTGTGCCACAATGAAACACCGAACTGGAAAAACCCCTGGCCTCCTGCAACAAGTCGCTGAACCAACCCAACCTTGGGAAGAGATCGCAATGGACTTTATTGTTGAATTACCTAAGAGTGAAGGGAATACGATCATTTGGGCTATAATTGACTTATTCTCTAAACAGGCCCATTTTATAGCCTGCAAAGGACTTCCATCTGCGAAAAAACTTGCAAAGCTGTTTGTGAAACATATCTATAGACTACATGGAGTACCTCATAGAATAATATCAGACAGAGAGGTACAATTTACCATAAAATTTTGGAGGGAATTTCTGAAATCCATTGGTTCCTCTCAAGGGTTATCCTCAGCTTTCCATCCTGCTTGTAATGGAGCAGCGGAGAGGACTAACGCCATGATTGAACAATACATTAGATGCTATGTAAATTATCAACAAGAAAATTGGGCTGAGTTATTACCTTTTGCAGAGGTTGTAGTACATAGCAGCACAGGATTGACTCCATTCCAAATCAACACAGGAATGGATTTTGTCCCGATGCCAGAGTTACCTAGACAACCTCCCTCATCTATGTTCCTAACAGAATGGATGAACTCATTAAAGAAAGGAAGAGAAGATACAAAAAAAGCTTTGACCGAAGCTGCAAAAAATTATAAAAAACAGGCAGATAAGCATAGATCCCTTCAACCACCTTTTAAAGTAGGGGACAAAGTATATTTGTCAACCAAGTATCTTAGGTTGAACCTGCCCAGTAAGAAGCTGGGTCCAAAATTCTTGGGTCCGTTCCCAATTTCAAAGATAATCAATCCGGTCACTGTCCAATTAAGTCTTCCTCAAATATTGGGGAAAATTCATCCAGTATTCCAGTGTAATTTACTAAAACCAGCTACTACATTAATGATAAGACCACTGCCAATCGCTCCCCCTAAACCGTTAATTGTACAGGGGGAAACACATTATGAGATTCAAAAAATTCTAGATTACACCATGGTCGATTGCAATATTGGTCTTATGGAAAGGATAGCCCCTCTCAGATGCTAGTTGGGTAAAGAGTTGGGATGTTCATGCTGATCAATTGGTTAACCAATTCCATAAGGATTTTCCACACAAACCGAAGGGTCCTCATGGGTGGGGAGAGGGGGTTAAGGATAATGTATTAACCCCTGTATGTGTATTTTTTTCTTTTCTTTTAGGAGGAGGAGTTTTCAAGGGGGGAAGCCTGTCAGCTTTGAAATTCAGCTGCCACCTTTTTTTTTAAAGAGAGTTGGAAGAGTTGAAAAGTTCAAGGTTATTCTGTATGGTGTATTAGGAAATTCCAGTGGCAGTTGATTGATACTGATTTATGAAGTGTAGAAGTGGGAGGAGTGATTGATAAGTGATTTATGAAGTATAGAAGTGGGAGGAGAGAAGGGAAGAGAGAAGGTAGATTCTGTGTAACGCGTGAAAAATTTTCACTTTGGGAAATTGCCTTTGACATGCCAGATCTGTTTCTAAATAAATCAATTGGAGAGAAAATGTCTCGGAGTGATTGATATTATGGATACTTTCTGGATGCCATACACCTCATTCAAGATTTTTATCGATAAACGACTGCAGCTCCTCTAGCTCCCGCGGTGTCATCGAGTACAATTTAGGTTTTGGGAGTTTCACCCCTGGCAAGATTTCAATACTGCAATCTGTTGATCAAAGAGGGGGACGCTCGTCCGAGGCCTTTTCACTGAATACCTCCTTTAAATCCCAATATTCTTCAGGAATTTTCTCCTCCCCTTCAGATTCTCACTGCCTATGGATGCCAGCTCTGTGGAATTCTGGGTATTCGGGTGGGATTGCCCCTTCCCTCCTGGGGGTTGGTCAGTGCATATGCGTAATGATCCTCTCCTCCAATCCACTTGGGGGTTGCATTTCCAGAGCCAGGGCAAGCCTAGTAGTAGCAGCCACTCTATCCCAGGGGCAACAATAAAACACAAAGTCTCTCTATGCCTCCCCATCATCATTTCCACTGGTTCCATTATGAAATGTGCAGGGCCACCCCCTCTACCGATCCATCCAGTTGGCAAAAGGCTATGGGAGTTTTTAAAGTTCTTAGCCTTAAACCTAATTTCTCCATGACTTCTGAGCTGATTACATACCTTGTGCACCCAGAGTCTAACAAGGCTATCATTTCCCCTTGGGCTCCCGACATGGGTACCCTTAATCTCACTGGGATGGTCATTAGGCCCTTGTTTCGACTTACCAGAGGTTCGTCTTCTGATTTGGATTCACTTTCACCAGAAAAGGTCAGAGTTCCCAGCTCCTCTCCTTTCAGAGGGGTGATCTCTACAACCTCTTCTGCTTTAAAAGTCATTTCGCGAGGCTTGGATGGAGTTTTTTCAGATTTTCTTCCTTCTCCTGGCACTCCATTTGGCTTTAGCTTGGCATGGCAGTCTGCAGCCCAGTGGCCTTCCTTCCCACATTGGAAGCATGCAGTGGTCTTGAGTTTTGCTGCCGACCTTCCCTTTTGAGGTTTTGGGGCTTCTTGAGGGCTGGTGGGGGATGGCTTGCTCCAACCAAGGCAACTCCTGCATCTGTTTCGGGTTAGATCAATGTCTACTTCTGCTGCCAACACGTACCAGAGTTGCAAATCACTGGGATCTCTTCTGGCAATGCAGCTCTGATAAACATCTTCATTCAGCCCATCTTTAAAAGCTTCTATTAGGGCTCCCTGGAACCAGCCTCAAATATGGCATGCCAGCTCTCTAAATTCCTGGGTGTATTTGGCCACTGATCTCCGCCCCTAATTTATGGTTTTTATTCTAATCCTAGCCTTACATTCAGCTAGTGGGTCTTCAAATGTGGCACGCAATGCTATCATGATCAGGTCGTAATTCATCAACTGGGAGGCATTATCATTATGCAAAGTCACAATCCACTTTGCAGCCATCCCTTCCAAAGCCCTGGTAACACATCTGACTTTAGCTGCTTCTGAGGAAAAATCCTCACCATATTCTTCCATGTGGCTCCATACTTGGGCTAGGAAGAAACCTAATTCCTTGGGATCCCCTCCATATTTTACTTCTAACGGAGGCACCTTTGGAACTTGATGCCTTCTGGCAATTGCTCCCCCCTCCAGGGGCCCCTGGGTTGCTGCTGCCTGCTGCACAGGCCCAGGTTGATTTATGGGGGCAGCTACTTGGGCTCTCATAGCTGGAGCTGCCTCCCCCTTTTCCCTCTCATACCTTTGATCAGCATGAGTTCCTCTGACAGCTTCATTCAGAAGATTTAGGGCTTGAGCTAATAAAAGATTCCTTCTTTCATCCTCTTGCCATGGTTCCTCTCTCCTATGCCATCGAGTAGTGGTTACTCCTGGAGGGAGTTCCTCCTCTGGTTCTTTCCAGCCGACTCCCAGGGACCATTCAGGTTTTACGGCTGGCTTCTCACCGAGATGTAGCTCGGCTAACAGCTCAGCTTCCCCTGCAGCATCTAAAAGCAGGGAAATTGGTCTCCCAATAGCTCCCAGGTCTTCTTGGTCACTGGCTAGGTTAGACATTGTTTTCAGACTCGCTTGGAGGAAAAAGTATTAATTATCCGGGTAGGCTGGTAAACTGAGATTCTGAATAATGTCAGGTGGTGCTCCATTCAAAATCCAAGAAAGAAACACTTAGACTCCGTTAATTAGAGAAAAGATATTTTTTACTGGAAATCAAGTGGTAGCATCAAAGGAATTTTGAATCTGAGAAAATGAGTGCGTGAATCACATATACAAAGTGATGGCAACGTTCCCACCCACAATAATTCAAACTATCCATCCAAATTAAAATTTGTATGTAATGTCATGTGGGCATCTTCAGATGGTGATGAGACATCTGTCCATTGACCTTGGCCTATTTTGATAAAGAGGTGCACTTGTGCATAGCATAAGAAAGAAGCATAAACAATAACTCCCCCCCCAACTTATACAGTTTATTCTCTCAAACCTCCAGCTCACATCCCATAACTATTTTACCCCTCCTCCCCCCATTACTTATGGCAGTCGAAAGATGCAAAGCAAAGGAAAGAAATCTTGAAGGCTGACAGGAAGACTAATTCTGCACTGAGAAATCGAATAGATTCCTGATCAACCTAGCTGACAACTTGTTGTCCAAAATATAGAGGAGGGAACTAGAGGGACAGCCATACTAGACTTAAATCTTAGAAACAGAGAAGAAATTATAGAGGGAGTTGAAATTGCAGGAATCTTGAGTGAGAGTGACCATGTCATACTAGAATTCAACATAACACAAACACAAATAATAGAACACAATGATGCCAAAGAGCTGATTTTAACAACTCAGAGAAAACTTAGGAAAGCTTCCTTGGATAAAAATTCTAAAGGGGAAAAACAACTCAAGAATCTTGAGAAACTCTGAAAAATATTATCATAAAAGCCCAGACCATCTCAATACCACTGAAAAAGAAAAACAAGAAATCCAAGAAGAAAACAGCATGTCTGCACAAAGATCTCTCTGACAAATTGAAAGACAAAAAAGACAAGTACAAAAAATGAAAAGTGAGACACATAACTAAGAATATCAGCAGATAGCCAGAATCTGCAAAAACAAAGACAGGAAAACAAAGGCTCACAATGAACAAAGACTTGCAACAAAAGTCAAAGTTACTATAATTATTTATTGATTAGCCTATGGCCTATGGGTACAGGTTCAAACACATGTTACCAATAAAACTCCAAACAATTTAAAATGATAGTAGGGTAAAATACAATAGTTACAGGATAAAATACAATGATTTAATATGTAAATATGTAAAATAGAATAAAATGACATAAAATTATATTTCTGTATCACCTCTGCAATCTATCCCAATCAGGCCCACGTATGCTGATCTTAGTCAGACCATTTTAGTCAGAAATTGTGCTGTATTAAATGTCGTTTTCAGATTCTGGCCACACATGAGGTATGTTATTTTAATATGGGCCTCCCACTGGGCCATACATTTTAATATATGCATCAAGATGCTTATCTTTCACTCCCTTACACAAACAGCAATTGAATAATATATGAGTCAGATTTTCTACCTCTTCAGCTCCACATATATATGTACATTCATTGTATGGGATAGAATGGAATCTCCCAAAGGTTTCAGGATGAAGATGGAGACCAAGGCAGATGCATAGTCATGCCGCTAGGAGCCTGAAGGAGAGAAAAGTACCAGTAACTAAATTCAGAGACAGTAGAAGTAACAAAAGTAACAAAAAATACATAGATTAGGTCCTAGGGATCTACAAAGTAACAGCATAAGGATTCGGACAAAGGCAGCCAATCTGGAGCGAGGGGCTCCCACCAGGGTCCGGGAATCCCGTCTTGAGTGGCTTCCCTTTGTTGGGTAAAGCGATCGAGCGATCTGCTAGAATCTACTCAAAAAATCACAAATTTTTCAGCTACCTGGTGAGGAAAAAGCTACCTAGTGAAAAGAAGCTACCTGGTCTAAAGAAGCTGCCTGGTCTTGGGAGAGGGGAACGAATGAGCTGTGGGTTTGCGGCAAGGACTGCAAGTTTAGAAGTGACCCGCCCATGGGTAAGTGTCCCCCGGCTCCTTTTAGATCAGCAGTGCACTTTTCTGTGGGAGGAAGGAGCGGGTGAATGGCTCGAAGATTGACTATGGACCCGAGTCAGAAACAACTTAAAAAACAACTCCAGAGTGGAAGGGGTGAGTGTGGAGATTAAGCGGCAGAGGCTTGATTTATGTTTTTACCGTCTAACTCTGGAAGTTAAATGGCAGCTTGAGAAAAGAGTGATTAAAGGAGGGGGGAAAAGGGACTAGACAAGAAGAAGAGGTGTGAAGAAGGTTTTTATTCAGGAAAACTGCCTTTTGAAACTAAGATTGATTGTGAATTCCGATGATGGAAGAACTGGAATGATGTCTACAGTCTCCATTTAAATCAAATCACCAAAAATCAATCACTTGAAGCCATTTCAAACAAAAGAAACCAGGTGCCTTCCAACCCCACCTCACCAAGATTCCCTGGATAAAGACTCCCTGACTGGAAATTTCCTGTCAGCTGAAAAGTCTTTCTCAGCGTCCTTCCCACTCTGTGGATCAGATATCAGCAGCAATTAACCCTTTACATGCAGACTCTCATTACCTCAAAACTTATAACTTTTGTACTTCATTACCTATATCAATGATTAGATAATCAATTTCTATAAAATAATTAATTTATCATTGGTTTAATTGATTTATTGTTTTAATTGATTAGTGTGATTAGAGTGTTTAGTGCAAATAGTGTGATTACTCTTTAGTGTAAAAAAAATCAGGATTCATGTAATTTAATTAGTAAAATTAGTGATTTAGAGAATTTAATTGAACAATGTTATTAGTGATTAGTGTAATTAATTAATTAGACTGATTATTGCTAAGCATAATTATTTGATTAGAAAGATCAGTGTAATTGATTAACTGGTGTGATATTGGCTATATTGATTACCCAAAATTGTTCATGAAGCAATTTAATCAACGTACTATCTCAACAAATCTACCATGGCATTAAAAGTCCAATGCCAAACCACAACCTAAAGAGAAAGAAATCCCCACCAATGAACCACAAGACTCCTGCACATGCTTTATGTGCTATAAAACTCTAAATGTTAATGAAAATTCCACCAAATGTTCTCTATGTGGCAACTATGCTCATCATGGATGCTTGGAATTGACCAAGCAAGTGATTCAATTCCTAGAATCATCCAAACATGCATTTCAATATTTCTGCCCATCATGCAAACCCAAACTGGACAAACATATAGCCCTGTTTGAAAGAGTTGATACCACAGAAACACGAATAACACCCCTTGACACCATAGTAGCATCCCTGGACACTTTAAAAGAAAAATTAAATAACCTTGAAAAAAAAGACACAACACAAAAGCCCGAATATTCAATAACTACAAACCATACCACTACTCAAAAACCATAACCCAATCCACAAAAAACCGTAAATCCAAAAAATAATGATATCTGAGAAGCTGTTGAGCACGAACGGAAGCGTCCAAATGCCATCTTATTTGGTCTAGAGAATATCAATAACAATAATGACATCACAATTGTCGGCAACATTATCAGTGACTACCAAGCATCAACCATCTCCCCTGATGAAATACTTGACATTTCCAGCATTGGCCCAGAGTTAAAAAACAGGACGGCTCTGTGGCCCCACGCTTCTGCAGGGTCATTTGCAAAAATGAATCAAGCAAATGTAAATTCATTTATACTATTAATTCACTTGCCAAAAGCAACACCAACCATAAGAACCTTCATTCTCACCCTGACCTAACCATACAGCAATGTTCCCACGAACTCCGCACAGAACTAAAAAAACATCTAAACAACGGAGAGAAGGACCTGTACATGCTGACTGTATTAAAAGTAAGTCACACAACCCATAACCCAGTGGCCAACCCTACTTCAACCAATCCACCATCACCCAAGACTAGGCACGCACGCCCCTAACTACCTTAGTTCCAACTACAACTGGCCTTAAATGCAAGCTACTCAATGCAAAACGCCTTGTGAATAAAATACCTGAATTTCTCCTCTTACTAAATACGGCTAAATTCGACATCATATCTGTCTGTGAAATATGGCTCAACACATCTCTCCCTGACTCCATTACCACAGTAAGAGACTATCATGTTTACCGATCGGATCGTGAAATCCATAGAGGGGGTGGTGTTGCTACCTTCTATAAAAAGTCCTTACATCTAAAAAACATGCAAGTTACCCAGGAGCTTGCTTTTCCTGAGACCATCGTCTGTGAACTGTCCTTAAATATCACATTTCGATTCTTACTATGTTACAGAGCCCCTGATTATGACACTGAACATGTAAACAAACTAAATTCACTACTAACATGGGCAACATCCTGCCCACATACTTTTATCTTTCTTGGTGACTTCAATCTGCCTCATATTAACTGGACCCTAAACGAATGCAACATGGAACCCATACATGCAACCTTCTATAATGCTGTAACAAATCTGGGACTGGAACAACTAGTAATCAACAATACTAGACTTAACAACTGCCTCGATCTCATCTTCTGCAACAGTTTGAATTCAATTTACGGAATACAAATTATAGAACCCTTTTCCAACAGTGACCACAACATGATTGACTTTTGTCTTAACATACGTCCACACAAAAATCACCACAATGACGTAATCCCCAATTATAACTTCAAAAAAGACAACGACGATCTTATAGACCAGGGATCCCCAACCTTTTCGACGCCGCGGCCCGGTTCCGGTGTCAGCTGGCGCGCATGACCGGTTCCAGCGTCAGCTGGGCGCCGCGCCGGTTCGGCGCCAGCGCTTGGGTGAGCTTTTCGGGTAGAAATGGCTTTCTACCCAGAAAAGCTCACCAGCGCTGGCGCCGCCATCTTCTGACGAAAAATTGCTTTTTTACCAAAAAGATGGCGGCGCCAGCAACCAGCGGCCCGGTAAGGCTTGTTCCGCGGCCCGGTACCGGTCCGTGGACCGGCGGTTGGGGACCCCTGTTATAGACAACGATCTCTCATCCCTTAATTGGCAATTTCTATTCACTGGATGCAGTACTGTTGAAGACCATTACAACATATTTTTACTTGAAGTCAAAAGAGTCATCAAACTATATGTACCAATAACAACCCCCAAAACCAGGAAAAAAAGATTACCCATAACAATAAGGAAGCCTAAATCCAAAAAGAGATCACTTTGGTGGAAAAATAAATCTGGTCACGTTGCCAACTTCAAAAGCCGATACAAAAATTTAAGCCATCATATAAAGACTGAATGCACCAATTATCACATTAAACAAGAGGAAAACCTTCTACGCACCAATTCCACCCGTGCTTTCTACAATTTAGTAAACAACAAACGATAAACTACTATTAAAACTAAAATCTTATGATATCTCTGGACACCTGCATAACTGAATAGAAGCATTCCTGTCAAGCAGACAACAAATGGTCAAAATTGGAAACGTCCTATCAAATTCTGTACCTGTCAACAGTGGTGTCCCTCAAGTCAGTGTTCTAGGACCAACTCTCTTCATACTCTACATAAATGACCTCTGTGATCATATTAAGAGCAATTGCATTCTCTTCGCTGATGATGTAAAGCTATTCAAACCACAGATAATTCTGCTACCCTTCAAAAAGATCTCGACTATGTATCAGAATGGTCAAACAAATGGCAACTTCAAATTTCAACAAATAAATGCTCTGTCTTACATATTGGCAAAAAAATAATAATCAGAAAATAAAATACAAGCTGATTTGTCAAGACTTTGTTGATGATCAAAACTCTGTCAAGGACTTTGGAGTACTCATCTCAAATGATCTAAGTGCTAGAGCCCACTATAACTACATAGCCAAAAAGGCATTAAGAGATGCTAATCTAATCCTGCGTAGCTTTTTCTCTGGTAATATTACACTACTAACTAGAGCATACAAAACATTTGCTAGACCAATACTCGAATACAGCTCATCAGTCTGGAACCCACATTACATATCTGATATTAACAGAGTAGAGAAAGTCCAGAAATATTTCACAAGAAGAGTTCTCCACTCCTCTACTCATTGCAGAATACCTTATGCCACCAGACTTGAAATTCTAGACTTAGACAACCTAGAACTACGCCGCCTTCAGTCTGATCTAAGTATAGTATATAAAATCATACATTGCAATGTCCTACGTATCAATGAATACTTCAGCTTCAACCAAAACAATACCAGAGCACACAATAGATACAAACTCAAGGTTAACTGCACCAAACTTGATTGCAGGTAATACGACTTCAGCAACAGAGTGGTCAATGTCTGGAATACTTTACCTGACTCTGGTTTCTTTCCCAAACCCCAAAAACTTTAACCTTAGACTGTCTACTATTGACCTCACCCCTTCATAACTATGTTTATACTTATACCTATTATCTTGCAAGCAATTGACAAATCAAAATAAAATAAAAAATAAAATAAATCTAACCATTGTATCAAGCTGTTTGAATCTTGTTCAGGTAAATGTCTCCCTGAGATGTTTTGGCAATTGTGATTTTAAGTAGTTGTCCTTTTGGAAGATGGGTTTATATTTGCTCAGCCATTTCAGCCTTACTAAGTGTGGCTATGTCATTTTGAGCTTCTATATCCATGATTCTTTGGGCAACTCTTTTTTTTTTACACTGGGGGCAGGGAAACCACAGCTCTTTATATATTTGTCAATTTAGTAATCCAGTGGGTTTGTGATCCAGCAGAATAGTTTAGGGAGTCTATCTGCCTCCATTTCATTAATTTTGAGCCAGTAGTTGTAAGCTCTGGTTTTAGACAGTGTGTGAATTGTGTAGATTCCCAGTTTTAGAGTGTGTGAATTGTGTAGATTCCCTGTCTTAAGGCAGTGGTGGCTAACTTTTTTTGGGTTCCGTGCCAATAATTGTGCGTGTGCTTGCGTGTGCGCATGCCAGAGTCTAGAAGACAATGTGTGCTGGGGCCCCCCATGCCCCATGTGCATGCACATGTAATCCCCCATGTGCATGCTTGCGTGCGCAATTTCCCCTGCATGCCATGCATCTGCGCATGTGCGCGTGTTCCCCCCTGCATACCACCCAACTCTGTGCGTGCATGCACGAGTCCACCTCCACAGACCATGCATCTGTGCATGCGTGCACAATCCCCCCATGCCATGCATCTCTGTGCATGAGCACATGATCCCCTCGCAAGCCACGCATCTGCGTATGCGTGCACATCTCTCATGCATGCCCCCATGTATGCACGCCAGATACTCGACAATCAGCATTTGGGCAGCAGCAGCAACATGCATTTGCGCAGTGGAGCTCTTCCAGGCAAGCTCTCTCATGCCAGCAAAAGTGGCTCTGTGTGCCACTTCCGGCACACGTGCCATAGGTTTGCCAACATGGTCTTAGGGTCTACACCCAAGATACATCTTAGGTGCTGAGATTGTGCTTGCTCTAAAACTGTATTGGAGTATAAACCCCAAACTTCAGCTCTGTATAGGAGCATAGGGATTACCTTAGCTTTATATACTTTGATTAGTGGTACTAGGGTGCATGGGTAACTGTGATTCCTTAAATTAAATAATGGATTCAAGCAAGCTTTTGCTCTAAGTTTTTTTTTTTTGAGACAAATTTTATTAATTTTAAAGACAAACAAAACATCATTAAACATTGAACACATAAAACCTCTTTCCATTATAAATTTTTACAAGGCAGATAAAACATTATTTTATACAACATAATTCTAATCTATCCCATTTCCATATGGACACATAAATATCTTTTAGCAAATTTCTCATTATTTCTCTTTACTTATTCAATTACATTTCTTTTCTATATTTATTCATTTTATGGTCATCATATTCATATTTCCCTCTGACTTGTTTACAATTATTCTCATCTGACATTCCTCCAAGGTTTTATTAATTCTCAAACAAACATAAACACACAAAACACAAAAACATAAAACTTCTTTTTAGAAAGTGGCTTGGCCCCGGATTACCTCTCTTTATACGGACTTCAATTAAATTCATGCTCATCTTATATACCATTACCTATCTTATTTACCATTCTATATCTTCTATATAACTTCTCCCCACTTTTCACTCTTCTTAATTCTATTTTATTTATTTCATCTTAGTTTAAATCATTGTACTTGTATCTTTTGTCCATTCTTTTCCAATTATCCATTTATCTCATTCCCTATAATAAAAAAAAAGATTTCTCCTGAAATCACTAATAAAGCATGATGCCTTTCTATCGTCTCCCTAAATTGACATTTAAAATAACACCTAGTTCCCAATCTGATTCTGCTTAGTACATTCTACCTACTAAATTTTAAGAAAAAGAAAAAATAGTAAATCTATAAAATAATTAAGTACATAATTAAATATTAAATTTTGTAACATTCCAATTATCTATTTCAAAGACAAATGCTGCAATAAGAAGTTTTATAATAACATCAACACAATAGTCAATTAAACTCTATAATTGAACTAAATGTTTTAAACATTCCCTTTAATATTTTTTTAGGTGCTGAGATTGTGCTTGCTCTAAAACTGTATTGGAGTATAAACCCCAAACTTCAGCTCTGTAATAGGGATTACCTTAGCTTTATATACTTTGATTAGTGGTACTAGGGTGCATGGGTAACTGTGATTCCTTAAATTAAATAATGGATTCAAGCAAGCTTTTGCTCTAAGTATGCTCCGTTGATGGTTACAAGCCCAAGATCCAGAAAAGTCTTGGAAAAAGTTATGCCTAAGTATATGAAGGTGCTAACCTGTTAAATTGGTTCACCATCTATGTCTCTAGTTATGTTTACCAAACACCTTGATTTTTTATTTTGATTTGCTAATAATTACAGAGTTATCTTGACAGTAGTAGCTAAATCTTCTTAGTAGCCTATGCAGTCCTACTTATAAGTATGATAATAGGGTCATATCATCAGCATAGAGCAAGGTGTTACAATTTCTATTTAGGATCATTGGCATGTGCATTATAAGGTCTTTCATTAATCCTGGCAAGTCAATGATGTATAAATTAAATAGTAATGGGGCTAAAATGAACCCTTGCCTTACCACTTTGCTTGTGTGGATCCTGTTAGTCAGGGTTCCATTAACCTCATACCACACTTTCAAACAAGTATTTGTATATAGGGCTTTAATTAGGATTAGTAGTCTAGATTCAATTTTTAAGAGCTGTCAGTTTATGTACATCTCTACTAGCTATATCAAATACAGCTGTAAGATCTATAAAGGCTGCATATAGGGGTCTCCTTTTATTGGCATATTTAGCAGTTAGATGGTTTAGAACAAAGGAGTTGTCAATGGTAGATCTGCTTTGTCTAAAACCTGTTTGGTCTTGTATGAGAATATGATTTTCCTCTGCGCAGATTTCCATTTTGTTCAGAAGGAATCTTATATATTTTTAGCTACGATATTGATCAGGCTGATGGGACTGTTGTTACTAGGTTTCTTTTTATTTCCTTTTTTGTATATGGGGATCACTATTGCCATCTTCCGGCCAATTGGAATATGGCAGGTATTATTTATATGTGTGAATAGACCTGCCAATAATAGACCAATCAATGAAGTTCATAAATATTTCTCCTGGTCGAAAATCTTCACCTGGGGCTTTATTGCTTTTTAGACATTTAATACTAGATCGTATCTCTTTTATAGAGATTAGTGGCCAAGAGGAAAGGATTTCAGAGGATGCTTGTTCACTGCTTAGAGGCAGTTTCTCTACATATTAGGTCGAGGCAAATAGACTTTGATAGTAGTTCCCAAACGCATCCCCACCGAAAACATCATATGCGGAGTTGAAGCTAGCCTAACCAAAATTAACCCAGATGTAGCCAATAAAATCAGACTTGAAGTCACCAACATCCTCTGTTCCAGCAGTCCACCCAGAAGCAACTTACACAGAGAAGAACAAAAAGCACTCACCAACTTGAGGAAAGACAACAACATAATCATTCTCCCAGCAGACAAAGGCAACGCCATGGTTGTGATGAACACATCAGACTACCAATCCAAACTATCCAACCTACTCCAAGACCCTGCTTACAAACCTCTAAATACAGACCCCACCAAGAAACAAAACCTACAACCCAGCGACCTACTCGTGGACTTCGATGTCATATCCCTCTTCACCCAAGTACCTATTAAAGAAACCGTGACAGCTATCCAAAACAAATACAACCCCCCTAAGCACATCCTAGATCTGACCAACCACTGCCTAACCAATACATACTTCATCCACAATGGACAAAGATACAAACAGATAGAAGGAGCACCCATGGGATCACCCCTCTCACCCGTCATCACTAACCTATACATGGAACACTTTGAAACCAATGCTCTAAACAAATCCGAACACAAACCCAAACTCTGGCTTAGATATGTAGATGACACCTTTGTAATTTGTCCACACAGGAAAGAAAAACTGGACAACTTCCTCACACACCTCAACAGCCTACACCCCAAAATACAATTCACCATGGAAACAGAAGCCAACAACCAACTTCCCTTCCTGGACGTCCTAATTTACAAAAAACCCAATGGCTCCCTAGGACACACCATCCACTGGAAGAAAACACACACCAACTGCTACTTAAACAGACAATCCCATCACCACCCTGCACAGATCAACTTCGTACCCAAAACCCTCATCTCCAGAACCAAACACCTAGCTGACAAAGACCACCTGAGAACAGAATTACCCTCACTAATGTATTAATTTCCAACAGATTCCAAAGAAACACAATTACCAACCTAATCCTAAGGGAGACACTCCCCAAAAACTGAGAAACAGAACAGGACAACGGTATCGCCTTCCTCCCCTACATCAAAGGCACCACAGATAAAATCAGCAAAATTCTCCACAAACACAATATCAGGACAGCCTTCGGCACTGACCAAAAAATAGCCAACATCCTAAGAAACTCCAAGGACAAGATCCAGCTAGAAAACCAAGGAGTTTATGAAATACCGTGCAACAATTGCCCAGCCACATACATTGGACAAACCAACAAGAGAATAAATGCACGCATCGCAGAACACAAGAATGCAGTCAGAAAAGAAGAAAATACTTCCTCCCTTTTCCAGCACCTTAAAGCCACAGGACATGAAATTAATTTTGAGGGAACCAAATTAATCTCCAATACTGAACACTCCAACAAGAGAATAATCAGGGAAGCCATCAAAATAGAGAAACACCCCCATAACATGAATAAACAGGACGATACCTCCAGACATCTGGAAACTAGCCCTTATCAACAAACGAGTCCCAGCCATGAAAACCAACACCGGACCCAAAACAACACATGACGCCGCCACCAATCTCCCTCACCAGACTCAACCCCAAACCCAACCCATAGTCGAAAGGCAACCACCCTCCAGAAACCAGACCACGGCTGCATCATCAGCTGCCACACTCCCTGACCCCCAAACTAAGCAAACTGACATACGCCATGACCACATAGCCAGACCTCAAACTCAGAGCCAAACCAAAACACAGAACATTACATCACAGCCATCTGCTCAGAATATCACATCATGGAACTCAGAAGGTTACACCACAAAACCTCAGGATGTTACAACACAGCCAATGACCCAGGAGATTACAGCACAAGACCCAGGATGTCACAACAATAGAACTCAGAAGGTCATCACACAGCCTATTACCTAGGTCATTAAAACACAGGAGGCTGATAAACACACAGCCAGTACCTCTGCCACACAGGTTCTTACGAAAAAGCCAACCAATCTGCAAACATCAACTCCATCAACCAATCAAGAAATAACAACACAGCCAACCAACCCACTTACAACAGAGCCAGCACACCACACCTCCCTATCAGTATTTATAGAGAGACGGCAGCTCTGATCACACTTTGCTCACACAAGCACAAAGCTGAAAGCACCAGCCTGAAGATGGCCAGTGGGACCTCATCGAAACGTTGCCAAGATACTCTCAATCTTACACAGGAAAAGACCCGAACACGCCAAGACCTGCATATATATATATTATATATATATAATGTGTGTGTGTGTGTGTGTTATATGTATATATGTGTGTTACATACTCAAGGCAAGCAGGAATGTCAAGCTGTTTAGACTGATATGGTATCAGATATTCAGGATAACACTTCAATTTTTTGTGTGCTTTCATTAATCAATGTTAATGTCAGCACTATTAGCTGACATCTGATTTATGATATTTGCCAGTATATTTCTATGCTCTTTGACAGTGAGTATAATGATTATAATCATTTGTGGAGAGAGAGAGGAAGGAGGGAGGGAGATTAAACTTTGTTTGCCAGAATTTTATACTAAAATCAGTGGAATCACTTTGATAAGAAAGCTAATATATGTGCAAAGCAATTATTTGTGTGTTTTCTGAGGGACATTAACATGTGCTTTGCATTCTTAACTTCATTCCAAATATTCTTAATGAGTCCCTTCTGGTGTAGACTGGAAGAATTTATTTCTAGTCTTATTTCCCAAGTATGCATGGTATGAATTTGAAACCCAAATATAAGCTACATGAAAGCCCCACTGTCTGCAGATACTGCTTCAGTATTTACAGAAGAACCATAATTTCAAGTTCTTGAAAGAAAACAATCATGGCAGTTCATGGAACAGCTATGAATTAATTCAAGACCAGCCCAATGATTCGGCAATGCTTTAATTCGGCAAAGCCTGGATGATCAGGGAGGCTGGCTCTTCATCCAACATCTCAGTATTCATACTGTTAAGGATGCTGACAGGCCAACCTCAGATGAATAGTTGGCTGATTCATATAAGCAAAATGATGCAAAACGATCACCTTCCCTACCCCCTATTTCTGGTTGATAAAAGTTTGTGTGAGACTTATTTCAATTCTTTTAAGACAGAGTTAGGAAAACAAGATCAGGTTACTCCTCTTGGCCTTCTAAAATTCATCATAATGGCTTTAGAGTAGTATACTCTTCCAATGTTCCAGGAGGCTTCAGGAAAAATAGTTATCACTATTGGAAAAAATTGCTTTTATTTTTCTACTCAGAATGCTTTCCCAAAGAATGCTACATTATAATATTATGTTCTCCCATGGACAAAATGAAGAATTAGACAAACAAAGCTAAAGATAGTGACAGGAGGGAAGAAAACAGAGGTGGTATTCAGCCACTTCTCACCTAATCGGGAGAACCGGCAGCAATAATTTAGCGTGGGTTGCCGAACAGGTAGTGAGTTCTGGATGGCCACGTCCCCAAAGTGGTTCCTGGTTGCAGCTTGCTCAGTTGCCCCACCCTACACCTCACTTCACACTGGGTCCTCGTGGCTTATCCTGCTTTCCCACATAGTGCCTGGCCCTATGTCCCAACTGAGCAGCTCTGATCTTCCTGCTGAAAGGTAAGCCTGCGAGTCACACTAGGCCCCTCCAGCATCCCCGGAGCTTGCCTTCCCCTTCCCTACCATCCCCTGAATTTGCCAAGCCCCCCCCACATTCCCGGGCTCGCTTGGCTCACTTCGTTGCTGGTGCGGCCTAGCTAGCATGTGTCTGTGTGTGTATGTTTGTGTGTGCATGCATGAGAGAGCTGGAGTGGGGTGGGGCCCACCTATTTCTTCCTTTTCCCCTGCCCATTGCTGACTGGAGATTGTCCCAGACCAGCCAGATGTGTGTATGTGTGTGTGTGCACGTGCATGTGTGACAAAGAGAGGGCTGGAGTGGGGGGGGTGCCACCCGTTTCTTCCTTTCCCCCCGCCTGCTGCTGACTGGAGATCGTCCCAGACCAGCCGTGTGTGTGTATGTGTGGAACAATGCTATCATGTTTCCCCCTAATTCTTCTTTCTGTTGGTAGATGCTTCTTTTCTTCTTTTGGGGAAAAAATATTACAGTCTCTTTCCCTACAAACTATGGAAATTGGATGGTAAAAAAAAATCAGGATGATCGCTTTATCTTTGTTAGTGTGTTTGTATTTCTGCATTTGTATGCATGTGAAAGAAAAAGACATAGGAAGGGAGAGAAAGAGAGAAAACTATGCTATTATTTTTAATTGTTTCTCTTAGCTGTTTTCCTGGAATCCGTAGATATGAAGCAACAAACGGAATGGTTTATAGTAGCTTATTTTCTATGTACAGTAAATCAGCAAGCACAGTAGACCCGAACAAAGCAACCGCCTTCCAGCGCAATTTATCCCCTTACTCCACCCACCTAAACACTTCTACCTCTGCCCTACGCTTGTGTCCCAATTATTCTATTACCCCTAATTTCCCAACCCCATAGTCCTACATCGCATGCTCACTATCCATGATTCCCAGCTATATCCTTAGTTTCCCCACAACCATACTCCTCCCGTTCTATCTCCTCCCTTAAGCAGTTTAACTGCTTGTTGATTATCCCTTACATCAGGGATTCCCCCTCGCATTCTGTTGCAACTCCTTTCCACCACTCCTTTTGTCGCCTCAGTCCGTCCCCGATAAACAAGCTGGCTGGTTAGAGCATTCCCTCACCCTCTCTTCAGATTAAACTCTCTTCGAAACTATTCAGCCTCTACTCGGCTGACATTGATGACGTTTTTCTTTTGACGAGGCTATCTCTTCTCCCGTCCGCGATTACGCTGCTCTTTCATTATTTATCATGTGTTAATATTTTATACTGTCACTACACTACATCTAGAGTGATTTTATTGCTTTTCTTTTGCCCAGGGCCACCACATATTTTTCAGGTATTTATGTCAATGTCTAGTCCAGAGCATAAATAATTGTGTTTATTTTGTACATCAGGTTGCATAAGTCCAGCTTAATATGCGATATTTTGGTATACATACTGGTATGTGATATTTTGTATACATACAGAGAAAGAAGCACTCTTATGATCTTTAACTTAGGCTTGCTGTCAGACATCAGCCATAATAATTACTGTTTTGAACAATATGTAGGTTGTATTACACAAATGGCTATTTTATATGTGAAATTATGAAATAAATTTGAGTAGAGTTCCTGGGAAAGTGTCAGAATAACAGAATAACACTTAGAGGGATCTTGGGGGAACCCTATACCATTTCAGAGAAATGGCTGTCCAGTCTTTTCTGAAAAACTTCCAGTGATTGAGCACCCAGAACTTCTGGAGACAAGCAGGTCCACTGGTTAATTGTTCTCACCGTCAGGAAGTTTCTCCTTAGTTTTAGGTTGCTTCCCTCTGTTCAGTTTCCATCCATTGCTTCTTGTTTACGTTCTGCTTCTTTGGAAAATATATTGCACCCACTTCTTTGTGGCAACCCTTAAAAACCTGTTGCCTATCACACTCTTGGGCAAAGCATGTGAGCCATTTCCTCCTTTCAGTGATCCATGAAAGTACATCTATAGTATGGAGATAATAAAGTCAAAAAAAGGTGAATAACATTTTTATAGAACTATAGATATGTTAAGGCTGGGTGTGATAAGGAATGGCTGGGGGGGAGGGGCCAGGCGAGGCACCCCTTGACGTGAGTGACATTGAGTTGGC
The DNA here is from genome assembly GCF_049901735.1 of Notechis scutatus. Classification (NCBI taxonomy): domain Eukaryota; kingdom Metazoa; phylum Chordata; class Lepidosauria; order Squamata; family Elapidae; genus Notechis; species Notechis scutatus. Next base: position 65,224,698 of record NC_142025.1, read on the forward strand.
CACACCCACCCAATCACATGACCACCAAGCCACACCCACCAAATAAGCCACGCCCACAGAACCAGTAGTAAAAAAAATTGAATCCCACCACTGGAAGAAAAGAATATCATACCCGACACCATTTGTTTATGCTGCTAAAAGGAAATCTTTTTCAGTCTTGATCCCTAGAAACTATCTAGATCAGTGATCCCCAACCTTTCTTATGCCGCGGCCCGGTATCCCCAACCGTTTTTATGGCGCGGCCCGGTACCTGATTAGCTGGGCGCCGCCATCTTTTTGATGAAAAAGTGCTTCCGTGACCTCACCGGAAGCACTTTTTCATCAAAAAGATGGCGGGCTAAGCGCTTTCGGTGAGCTTTTCTGGGTAGAAATGGCTTTCTACCCGAAAAGCTCACTAAACGCAGCGCCGCTCATCTTTTTTGATGAAAAGTGCTTCCGGTGAGCTTTCACCGGAAAAGCTCACCGGAAGCACTTTTTCATCAAAAAGATGGGCGCCCAGCAAACCAGCAGCCCGGTAGGACTTGTTCCACGGACGGTACCGGTACCGGTCCGCGGACCGGTGGTTGGGGACCCCTGATCTAGATAACTCCCTGCAATTCTCCTGGCAACAGTTTTCAGACATGATTTGCCATTGCCATGTTCTTCCTAGGAGAAGAAAAAAAGAAGAGAGAAAAAAGATTATGGCTGAGAGTTCAAAGGTGCCTTTCCGAAAGGCAGGATTAGAATCAATGGTCTCCCAGTTGCTAATCTAATGCATTTAAATCCTAAAACGGTTTTCAAGATGGTTGCATACATGGATGCTGTGGCTGGCTGCTCCTTCTTTCAGTGTATGGTGTGTATGATTCTGTGTGTGTTTTGGATCCTTTCTTTGATTGAATCCTGTCGGGCAAGGAGCATCTATAGTCAGCAAGCCTTGTTACAAATTGGACTGAAATGTGAAAAGGCTATTACGGACTATTTTATACATTCTCATAACATACCGAAGGAAGCAGCTAGTACCCTGGGGGAGCCATGGATCACTATCCCTGTAGGAAAGAGGAAGAGGCGGAGGAAGAGGAAGAGATGATGCCATGCTGAGGTTTTCTTTAGGCTCAGTAAGTTTCCACACAAGCCTTCAATTCCAAGTATATTTCTTACCAATGCAAGATCTCTGACTAACAAATGGATGAATTAAGGCTACAGATTGCAAAGACTAAATTTATCAAGAACTGCTGTGTTTTGCTAATCACAGAAAATTGGCTTCATTCACTCATTCCAGATGAAGCTGTTGAGCTGGAAGAGTACTTAGCTCACTGGCAGGACAGGAGTAGAGATTCTGGCAAGATCAAAGGGGGAGGTTTAAGCCTTTATGTGAACAAAAGCTGGTATATCAATACAAAGACTGTGGACAGCCACTGCTCCATAGATCTAGAGTATATGACTCTTAAATGTAGACCCATATATCTTCCACAGGAATTCAGCGTGGTTTTGATTACTGCAGTCTATATCCCTGATGCCAATACTACCATAGCTTTGGGATTCTTGTCTGACATTGTTAGTAATCAGCAGAATAAGTATCCTGATGCTGTGCATATCATAGCGGGGGACTTTAATCAAGCTGATTTAAAAGCTCCCTAAATTCTATCAGCATGTTAAATGTGCTACTAGAGGAGCAAACATATTGGACAAAGTATATACCAACATCAAACATGGCTATAAGGTTATACAATTACCATATTTGGGACAATCAGACCATATGTCACTGCTTTTAGCACCAGTGTGCATCCCTCTTAGGAGATGGGCTCTACCTATAATCAAGACAGTGAAATCTTCACCAGAAGATGCTTCCCAACAACTTTAAGATTGTTTTGAGAACACAAATTGGGACATCTTTTACCATCCTGACCTAGAGGTGCACACTGCAACTGTTCTGTGCTATATCAAACACTGCACAGATACTATCACTGTGGATAAACATATTAGGATCTATCCCAATCAGTAACCTTGGATGACCAAGGAAGTCCAGTGCCTCTTGCGTGACAGGACCAAGGCCTTTAGGTCTGGTGATAGGGCAAGATAGAGTGTTGCCAGAGCTAATCTGAAGAAAGGTATTCGGAAGGCCAAGACTGATTATAAGAGGAAGATTGAGGATAATTTTTATAGCTATAACATGAGGCAGGTGTGGCGAGGGATTCAACAAATTACAAACCATCAACCAACCAATGTCATCCTTGCTGAGGGGGATGCTTCATTGGCTGAGGAACTGAATCATTTCTTTGCTTGCTTTGAAGTGGAAACAGAGACAGCTAAAATACAACCACCAGCCAAATGTAGCCCCCACCTCATTGTGGAGGAACAGAAGGTGAAGAGCATTCTGAGGACTATGGACCCTAGAAAGGCTGCCAGTCCTGATGGTATCTCTGGCCAAGTGCTTAAAGACTGTCTGATCAGTTGGCTGGAGTCTTTACCAGGATCTTCAATCGGTCTTTATTCCAGTCCACTATTCCATCTTGTTTGAAGGCTTCCACCATTGTTCCGCTGCCAAAGAAGTTCCCTATCAATAACCTCAACAATTACAGACCAGTGGCACTCACTCCTATCATCATTTTATTTTTTTTTATTTATTTATTTATTTATTTATTTATTTATTTATTTATTTATTTATTTATTTATTTATTTATTTATTTGCCAATTGTTTACAAGATAATAAGTATAAGTGTATACATAGTTGTGAATACATGAAATGGGTACATATAAGAAAAATAAAAGAATAAGAGAAACAATAGGACAGGGACAGTAGGCACGTTGGTGTGCTTATGCACGCCCCCTACAGACCTCTTAGGAAAGGGGTGAGGTCATGTGCTCTGAGAAATTGGTCTTCCGGCACATCATTTCTGGTCTTCCGCATACATTTGATAAACACCAGTTTGCATACAGAAGAAATAGATCTACTCTTCACACTGCTCTGACTCATCTAGAACAGCAGGGGGGCTATGTGAGGATGCTTTTTGTAGATTTTAGTTCTACATTTAACACAATGCTTCCACATAGACTAGTGTCGAAACTTCTGGACCTTGGCCTTTCTTATTCAATCTGTCTTTGGATTATGGATTTCCTCTCTGGCCGCTCACAGAGGGTCAGATTAGGTAATCATACCTCTTCAGTCCTTATTCTTAACACTGGTACACCACAGGATTGCGTACTCTTTATGTGCATGACTGCATTCCCACTCACGCTAGTAATACTATTGCTAAATTTGCAGATGATACAACAGTGGTGGGACTCATCTCCGGGGGTGGTGGTGAGTCTGCCTATCGAGATGAGGTGGACCTGTTTCTTTCATGATGTGGAGACAATAACTTGGTCCTCAACACCAATAAGACCAAGGAGCTTATAGTGGACTATAGAAGGAACAGATCAGACATTGCTTATCAATGGAGACCGAGTGGAGCAAGTGGCCACTTTTAAGTTTCTGGGTGTTACCATAAAAGAGGACCTGCCCTGGGGTGCCCACATTGCAGCACTGGTCAAAAGGGCCCAGCAGAGATTATACTACCTGAGACTTCTCAAAAAACAACAACCAAATGAAAAACTGCTGGTGACCTTCTACCGCTGCACCATAGAGAGTATTTTAACTTACTGCATCTCTGTATGGTTTGCCAATTGCACGGTGGCAGATAGGAAAGCACTCCAGAGGTTTGACGTCATTGCCCAGAAGATCATTGGTTGCCCTCTCCCCTCTTTGGAAGAGCTTTATAGCTCCCGCTGCCTTAAGAAAGTTCAAAACATTCTCAAAGATCCATCTCATCTTGGGAATCCTTTTTTTGAACTATTACCATCTGGCAGACAGTACATAATAATAAAAACTAGGACAAATAGTCTGAAAAACAGCTTCTATCCCAGGGCAGTAGCTTTTTTGAATTCTGCTGTATAGTGCAGTATTGGTCAGCGGTTTCCGGTTCAATGTGTGAAGGGTGAAGGATGTGTGTTTGTGTTTATTTTCATGGTCATGATGTGCACTGAAGATGGTGTTTGATTTCATTGTATGAGGTGCAGTGACAATAAACTAAACTAAACTAAACTATGCCACGCTGGCTTTCAAAGTAGAATTTCAAATATAAAAAGTGGCATTTACAGCCATCCTACCACTGTGAACTCTTACCTTATCACATAGCCCTTTAAATTTTAATCATGAGTACACAGCCCTTGCACCTCCAGACTTTCACTCAAAACTTGTTTCTTCAATGAAAATATTTATTGTTACAGGACAACTTATTCTGAAAACAAACAATAATTACTTTGGGGAAACAGTATTTATTGAGTATGGTAGTGATATCATTCAAATCAAAGGGAAGGATGCAGAGAAGCAACTTATGATTAGCAATATGATTAGTTTGAAATGTAGTTATCTCTAGACATCCAATATTTTCATAAATGTAATATTTTACACAAGCACATTTATTTCTGTTGAGTTTTTCATATGTATTAGCAAAAAAAAAAAATTACAAAAAAAGGGAACAAAGGTCTCTACAACTCTCTCATTCAAAGAATACAGCTTTAAAGCCTACATATCATCACTGTGGTATGTATGTGATTGGCCAGATTGTCCTCAACAGTGCAATGTTCACATTTACCCAGGAACTCTTTTATTTCTCCATCTCATTCTCTCTTGCTACACACACACCCCAGCCAGGAAAAGTTTGGTTTGGGAGGAGGCATTCCAAGGTTTCGTCAACATTGAACTTCTGGCACATCACCTTTTAGTAAACAACTGGATTATGGGGGCAGTTTGCAGGGGAGAAGATGGGAATGCTGGGTAGCTAACTTCTGATTACAATATTTCAAATACCTGCTGACGCCCAGGAGCAAAGCCTGGTTTTCTGCCATGTTAGGCTGGACAGATGCTGAGACACAAGTATAACAGCTATTCCACATCACGTCTTTTTCTTCTGCTTTTGGCTCTCTAGACTAGAGCCTGCACGGGCAGCTACAAAGGAAGCTTTTGTTACATAATGATCTTCTAGCAGCAAGATAAGTCTGGTTCCACAGCATATATGTATTGATTAATACATCTCTGAGAGGCTCATTTTGTGAAAACACTGCTGTTAGCTTCTTATACAGAAAATCCCAGCCATCTGCTTTTGTTTTTCACATACAAAACCCAGACAATTTCCCAAAGATTATCTTCTGCCATTAGAGGGATGACCTGTTTATATAGAATGCTGCAAGAAATATTATCCTTGCAAAAACTGATGAGCCAAACAATATCAAACCCATGATAATATGTCTCTGTTGGACGGTTACACAGTTTGTGTATCTTGGGTCTCACACCTGCCAGAAAACAAATGTGGAAGAACTACAATTCTAGATTTAGTAAAAATAAGTAGCAGTACATGATGGATTAGGGAGGCAAACTGAGGACATTTCCAATAGCAATTGTTTTTCTTTAGCAGTGGGTCAGGCAACCTCCATCCCCAGCAATGCATGCCATCTTTTGATGAATTCAAATGGCCCATTCTGATACCTACTTGGCAGGCAGTAGTAATAGTGGCAGGAATGATCAGTTTCAATTTTCTGCATGTTTCTGTCGCATATAGTTGGTGATGGGAGGTGTAGTTAAATCAGATATCCCAGCAGCAGTGCAAGAACTATATCTGCTTTTAATATTTGAAGGCAGCATGATAGAAGGGAGAGCAGGACAAAATTGCCCTTTCTCATTGAAAAAAGAAGAGAAATATTTCAAACTGGGTGACATGGTTGCGAGTAATACTCCTAAACCAATTCAAGACTCTGAGGCCTTGGCTTCCTCAAAAATCCTGTTTATTGGATACATCATATCGGCACAGTCAAAGGTGGAACTAACATTGAATAATTCCCACATCTTTGGTATAATTAAAGAATAGATACTGTCCACATCCCTTGTGTCACAAGTCATGTTAGCCAATCAAGCAGGTGATTAACTTCTCAGCACTCCCTCCTGCCGTTGCTAGGACACTTTGATCTGATGCCTTATCTTATATCTTGGTTCTCAAGAGCCCTATCATTGTTACGTCTGGCACCATTGGAGGAAAACATTCTACATTCCATAAGTCCCCCTCCCCCTAATAAGTATGGCAACTAAGAAACGAAGCAAGAAAAATATCACTTCAGCTAGAGTTGTTTCGAGAGTTGACAGTCAGCTCCACTTATTGTAAAAAAGCATCTCTAAGATATGAAGCACAAATAGCAATTAAACCCATTTCAGTCATCCTCCCTTCCATGTATTGATGTTTTGAGTTTTTGAGGGTTTTTATGGAATTTCTTTACTAGCCAGTTTGCTCTCACATTGGTGCTCTTAACCTAGGTGGCCTCTGATAAAAGATATCCTTTCCATTGCACTAAACAATGCAAGTTCCCCTTATAAAATCTAAAATCTGCTTTACTTCATAATGTGTCTCCCCTTCCACCACTATGGGCTTTGAGCCACTGAAGCTATCTGTCTCAATATAGAGCTGACTACCAGTTTTAACAAGCTACTATGGAACACTGAGTGCACCTTCCCCAAAAGGCGAGTAAATTTTAGTACCACAGTAACTGGATTGATTACCATTATGATGGGGAATGCCCCCCAAACTTAGGACCTGTTTTTTTGCAGGGCAACTTTAGTCTTAAATATTTTGTGGAGAGATAAACCTTCTCCCCCCCGAAGACTCTCTGCAGGGCCCATCTTTTATCAGCCTGCTCTTTGTAAGCTTCTGTTGCTTTTGTCAAAGTTCAGTGTTCTGGTATGGGATCTACCCCTTTGGCCACTTGAAAGGTATTCCATGATACAGTATTTGCATTATTGTGTGCCACTTCAGCAAAAGGCAGTAGTTCTGCCCAATTAGTCTGCTGGTAGTTGATATAGTACATTAGGTACTGCTCCACCATGATGTTAACTCTTTCCACCACGCCACTGCTACTGGGATGAAAAGCTGCACTAAGCCCCTGGGAGAACCCAATGGACTTAAAGAACTCCCTCCAGGATTTAGCCATGACTTGGACCCCCCAATCTGAAATAATTCTGCATGGGACCTCATGCAATCAGTAGATATGCCTCAGGAACAACTTCATCAGTTAGTGGAAGGATGGTAATCCAGGGCAGGCAAAGAAATGAGCTGCTGGGAAAATAAATCAACCACTATCCAAATCATGGTATTCCTTCTACTTTGTGGTAGCTCGACTATGAAGTCCATCGTGCTCTTTTCCCAGAGCCAGGTGGGCTCAGCTACTTGCTGCAGCAACCCAGTGGGCTTTCCCAGCCTTTTCTTCATTGTTACACAGGTTGCACAATTCTTTGCATAGCTCTTGGTGTTTTTTTCATCCCTGGACACCAAAAGTGTCTCCTAACCAGGTGCACAGATTTCAGGAACCCAAAATGCCCCACCTGCCTGGTGCCATGGCTCTTTCATAGGACCTACATCCACAGGCTGTTAAGTACGTATAATTTAGTCCCCTTCCAGATGAACTTGTCCATAATGGTCAAGAACTGGGGGTTCTCCTTGAACTAGGGGGTCACTTTATAACTCAGTTTTGAGTTTCTAGGTCAGTTCCTTCTCTGGTGTGGTCAGTTGCTGCACAGCTCATCATTGCATGACCACCAGGGCCATGTAGAGTTAGGGTTAGGGTAAGGGAAAACAGATAGGAGGTTGAACAACTAGTCTTGTGGCATGACCAGAACAATCTGGAACTGAACACACTCAAAACCATAAAATGGCTGTAGACTTTAGGAGGAACCTTCCCATATTACCACCTCTTACAATACTAGACAACATAGTATCAACAATAGAGACTTTCATTTTTTTCAAATTTCTAGGCTCTATCATATCTCAAGACCTAAAATTGACACCTAACATCAAAAACATTATCAAAAAAGTACAAAAGCACAACTTTCTGTGCCAGCTCAGAAAGCTCAAACTGCCCAAGGAATAGCTGATACAGTTCTACAGAGGAATTATTGAGTCTGTCATCTGCACCTCTATAACTGTCTGGTTTGGTTCTGCAACCCAACAAGACAGACACAGACTTCAGAGGATAATTAGGACTGCAGAAAAAACAATCACTACCAACCTGCCTTCCTATATACTGCATGAGTCTAAAAGAGGGCTGTGAAAATATTTACAGATCCCTCACATCCTGGACATAAATTGTTTCAACTCCTACCCTCAAAATGACGCTAGAAAGCATTGCACACCAGAACAACTAGACACAAGGACAGTTTTTCCCGAACGCCATCACTCTGCTAAACAAATAATTCTCTCAACACTGTTCAACTATTTACTAAATCTGCATTATTATCACTATTAATCTTCTCATCACTCCTATCATCCATCCCCTCCCACTTGTGACTGTATGATTGTAACTTTGTTGCTTGTATCCTTACAATTTATATTGAATGTTTCCTAGTATGATTTGATTGCCTATTTGTACATTATGTCTATATTAAATGTTGTACCTTATGATTCTTGATGAATGTATCTTTTCTTTTATGTACACTGAGAGCATATGCACCAAGACAAATTCCTTGTGTGTCTAATCACATTTGGCCAATAAAGAATTCATTTATTCATTCATTCATAATTACATTACGACTGCTCTGGTACTGGGGCATTCTCGAGAGGGCATCAGCCAGAAAGTTTTTTTCCTCCTGAGAGGTAGGAAGTTAAATCAGTTGAAGTATTGCGCTCACTGAACCTGCTTTAGTGAGAGTTTGCAAGGAATTCTAAGTGCCTCCAAATGTTTATAGTCAGTGCACACTTCAAATGGTACATTACTCCCCTCCAGGAAGTGGCACCAAGTCAATAGTGCCCACCAGACTGCAAAAGCCTCCTTTTACCATATGGCCCAGCATCTCCATGTCAATGAGTTTTTGGGAGGTTTAGATACACAGTTGCAAGTTCACCTCCTCATTTTTCTGGAGGAGCACAGCCCCTATGGCCAAGTTGCTGGCATCAGCTTGGATCACAAAGGGTTTCTCGGGATCAGGGTGCTTCACAACCAGTTCCCTTACAAATAGCATTTTCAGTTTTAAATCCCTGTTTGGCATTCCATCATCCATTGGCGTGTGATCAGCAAGGGTATTCTTGCAAAGGATAGGATGAATTGGCTATAAAAGTTAGTGAACTTGTAGTTGTTTATGGGTTCAAGGAGGCTGCCATCCTAGGATGGCTTTCACCTTTCCTGTGTCCATTTCCACCCCTTCACTCAAAACTCAATAACCCAAGTGTCAGGACTCCAACAAATCCACCCCCATTCAAATCATGTCTCTAGCTGCATATCAGGGAAAAGAAAATTGATGTATTAGAAGTGGACATGTTGGTGTTAGCTGGATGCAGCCGATATTAAATACATCATTCATTTCCCCCTTGACCCTGGCCTTCCCACACACCCTGGATGTGTATTCTCCAATGGGACACATACATCCCCAAGAGTCATCAATCATGCTCTCCAATAATTTTCTTGTGCTCCAACAACTTTGGGCTGCCAGGGTAATTATCTAGGCACTTAAGGAATGTATTATTTTTCCCCACTCCCTTTTTCTGGCAGCTAAAAAGGCCAAAGGAGTATCTTTTTAGTTGACACCAGGTCTGATGGAACTCACATTTGGATAGCTTAATGCAGTGATCGCTAACCTTTTTGACACTGCATGCCGGAAACAAAAAAAACAGACGATCTTCCAGTTTTCAATGTGCCTGGTCTTCCAGTTTCCAGTGCACATATGCATGCAAAGACCAGCTGGCCGGTGCACATGTGCTGGCTCTGCTGGCCTTTGGGGGATCTTTGTGCCTCCCTGCCTGCTGCCCTGGTCCCCGTCAGGATGGCAGGACATCCCCACTGACGACCCAGTTCCACAGCCCCAGACAGGGAGAGAAAGTTGAATGGGAATGCTGCCTCCCTTCACTGGAAAGCTGGAGCCCCTTCCTGGCGTCGAAGGGAAGGGGCATCTGTGTTTCTTGGGCTTGGGTTGGGGAGCCAGCAGGTGGGAAAGCTTTGCCCCAACTCTGGCCAGGATGTAGCACCCCTCTCCAGCCCACCAGCAAAACCCCCTCACTTCTGCCAAGGGAGTGTGACTGCACACTTTTTACCCCGGTGTTCCACCCATGAGCATTTGCTGGCTGGGCGGTCAACTGCTCCGCCCGCTGCTCCTGCTGCTGCTGGGGGCAAAAGGGTGGCAGTGGTTCTCGCTCCTGACTCTCGGCCTGTTGTGCCTGCCACTGCTGCTCTTTTGGAAAGGTGGGCCTGCACGTGTGCACCACCACCACCCTCTCAGCCCTGGTAGTGGTGGTTCTCATGTCTCTCACCCTGTGCCTGCTGCTGCTGCTCTTTTGGGGGAGATGGGGCTGCAGATGTGAACTATCCTCGAGCCCCAGCAGTGGCAGCAGCAGCTGCTGCAGGGGGAAGGGGAGGGGGAAGGGCCACTCCCATGCCGGTGAGCCATGTGGGCAGCTTGCCTCCCCACCAGCAGCTCCTCCTCCAGCATCCCACCCAGAAGCAGCAGTGCAACAGCTGTTGCTGCCACCGGGGGCAAGGGGGCATGGATGGGCAGGCCAGGGCTTCCCTCTTCCCTGAGTGGGCTTTTTGCATGGCCCCAACTCTCCAGCCCATGGCACTGACGTGCATCTGTGTTCAGGAGCACCTGGCTGGCTTGGGTGAATGGGGCAGCGTTTGCTGGTTGGGTGGACGACTGCCCCATGCCCAAGCTGGCCAGTGCGCTGGAACCCAGAAGAGCAAGGGCAAGCAGCAAACAAGCAAGCAGCTGGCCAGGACAGCTGGGGCTATACAAGAAGGGAGGGGGGACTTCCGGTTTGTCGGCTTCGCTAGCGGCAGGGATTCACGATGCTGCGCGATCCCCGCGGCGCTAGCGTTTGGTGCCTCCGATCCAGACGGGTTTGGATGCTAAGGCTGCCCTGCAGGGGTGGCTGAAGACAGGGGGGATCCGGAGAGGGGTTTGGGGGTGTTGCAGACCCCTCCCGGCCGGCAAAACCCCCTTTTCTCAAGACGGTGCAGCGGCGGTCCGTAATGGCCGCCACAAAGAAGCCGGCAGCTGGGTAAGAATGTGCAGGAGGAAGAGGAGAAAGTTTTTTTTTAAGTGAAAGTTTTTCTTGGCTGACCCAGGACTTTAAGACATATTTAACATCCTGAAAATTATGGCTTTCTGAATGATACTTTCCAGAAGAGAACTATAAGCGGCAATTTTGAGGTGCTGAAAGGAAAGTTTACTCTCCTTCCCTATGGAATCAACAAATGGATATTGAGAAACTTGTTTTTTTTATAGTAAGTTAAAACTTGCTTTCTGTGATAAGTGGGAAGGGAGAGGACAATATATATATATTGTTGGAGGAGATGCCTTAAGGATTTGAAGACTGAAATTTATTGCAATAAGGCTTTAAAATACAGGTTTGGTCGTTTTTTTTTTTTTATTGATATTACCCCAGGAAGAGAAAGTGAGAACTTTGTTTTGGCTTGGACTGAGTGGTGACTTTGGGATTTTGGGAATGTTCTAATTTTTGAAACATCTTGGTGGTTGTAAGAAGAAAGAGGAAAAAAAAGAAAAGAAAAGATTTATAATGGCTTTTTCCGTTGAGGAACTGAGAAAAGAATATGAACAAACAAAAAGAGAGGGCAAGGACGCTGTAAAGGAAGCTTTTCTCTTTTTAGAAATGGCGCTGCTATTTATCAACAAACACAACAACAGATGGAGGCAGCAGAAGAAGAAGAAGAAGAAGAAGAAGAAGAAGAAGAAGAAGAAGAAGAAGAAGAAGAAGAAGAAGAAGAAGAAGAAGAAGAAGAAGAAGAAGAAGAAGAAGAAGAAGAAGCCATCTTTGATGAATCTCAAAATTTAATTAAGAAAGAGAGGAGAAAGAGAGGAAGGAAAATGAAGGACTTAAGATTTAAAAAAACACCCAAGAAAGAGAAAAATAAGATGCAAAATCAATATAAAGCTAGAAAACAAAAGAAAAAAGGAACACAACAGAGAAGGGAAGCTAACAAGGCAGAGGCTAGGAGAAGGTGGGGTAGAAAGGCCTGGTGGGAGAAGAAAGAAAGGGAAAAGGTGGAGAAAAGCCACAAAGCTTTGAAACCAGATGGGAAAAGAGGTATTTTTTTTTAGGGACAAAGGGTAATGTATAATTTGTTTAAAAAAGAGATTCTGCAAGTTACATAAGATGGTATTGTAGCATTTGTATTAGAAATAGAAAATTAGAATGGTTTAAGAGTTAATAAGAGATTAAAATATTGAAATGTTTAGTAATGTATTTAATCATTTTGGATTTATTATTTTTCTTTTTTAAAAATTAGTAGATAGAATGTACCAAGCAGAAGCAGATTGGGTATTAGGTGTTATTTTAAATGTTAATTTAGGGGGATGATAGAAAGGCATCATACTCTGATTAGTGATTCCAGGAGAAACTCTTTTTTCTTTTTACTATAGGGAATGAGACAAATGGATAATAAAGAATGGACAAAGGATACAAATATAATGACTTAAATTAAAATGAATTAAATAAGATAGAATTAAGAAAAGGTGAAATGTGTGGAGAAGCTAATTTAGAAGGTATAGAATGGTAAATAAAATAGGTAATGGCATGTAAGATGAGCATGAATATAATTGAAGTCCATGTAGAGAGAGGTTTGTGGGGCCAAGTTACTTTCCTAAAAGATCTTTTATATTTTTGTGTTTTGTGTGTTTATGTATGTGGGAGAATTAATAAAACCTTGCAGGAATATAGAATGAGAATAATGGTAACCAAGTCAGAGAGAAATAGATGATAATTATAAATTGGATAAATATAGAGAAAAATAATAATAGTGAAATTGGATAAGAGTAAAGAGTAATAAAGAGAAATTGGATAAGAGATATTTGTATGCTCATATGGAAATGGTCTAAAATAGAATTATATTGTATAAAATAATGTTTTATTTGACTTGTAAAATTTATAATGGAAAGAGGTTCATGTATTAATGGTTAATTATGGTTTGTTTGTCTTTAAAATTAATAAAATTTGTTTAAAAAAAAAAGAAGGGAAGGAAGCTCCGGGACTCCTGTCCTCATCCCCGCTGCCCCGTCGCCTCGAGTGGTGGTGGCTGTTGCACTGCCACTTCTGGGTGGGATGCTGGAGAAGAGCTGCCAGTGGGGACATGAACTGCCCACATGGCTCGCTAGCATGGAAGTGGCTGCGGTAGCTGGCCAGCTCTTCTGGGGCGCCCAAACTGGCTAGGCGCTCTGGAGCATGGATGTGCATCAGTGCCATGGGCTGGAGGGTTGGGGCCATTCAAGAAGCCCCAGCCCTCCTGTCCTCACCCCCGCTGCCCCCTCACTCCCAGCAGTGGCAGCTGTTGCATTGCCGCTTCTGGGCAGGATGCTGGAGGAGGAGCTGCCAGCAGGGAGGCAAGCTGCTCGAATGGAGATGCCGCTGAGGGCCCAGGTCATCAGTGTAGAGCGGCTGCAGTGGCTGGCCAGTCATTCCTGCCCTTCCCCCCACAACTGTGGTGGCAGCTGCTGTTGCTGCTCTTCTGGGGAGGCACAGGAGCTGAGCTGGGTGGGAGGAATGCTGATGACAGAAGTGGTTGCACCTCCTTGGGAAAATTGGTGGGAAGGGGGGCTGCACGGGGGGCTGGAGCCACATGAGAACCCCACCCGGCCCGCCCATCCTGACCCACCACATTGTCCCTTTCTGGGTCTTTTGGTATGCACGCCTGATACTCTTTCCTTTACTGGTCTTTGCATCCACATGTGCACCAGAAACCAGAAGACTAAGTGGCCATCGCAGATGCTTGCATTGGAAACGAGATAATCTTTCTAGCATGTGCATGAGCACCAGAGGGTTGCTCTTCTGGTTTTTGGTGTGCATGTGCATGTGAAGTCCAGCTGGCCAGCATGCCAGAACTCAGAAAGCAATGGGCAATGGCTCCACATGCCTGGAGAAATGACTCTGCATGCTACTTCCGGCACGCGTGCCATAGGTTCGCCATCACGGGCTTAGTGTATAGATTCACTGCCAGAAGCTTCTTAAAGACTTGGCAGATTAGTTTGATGTGCTCGTTTATAGTCTCAGTGAAGATGAGAATGTTGTCCAGTAAACTAGGACTCCTTATATAAATGCCCATGTAGCATCTTATTGATCAGCTGCATGAACACCACCAGGGCCCCTTATAGTCCAAATAGCATTACTTTGAACTGGAAGCTTCCCAAAGGGCCGTTAAATGCTATCTTCCATTTGTCTCCCTCTCTGATTCTGATACAATAATACCCTTCCCTCAAATCTTATCTGGTAAATACCTTCCCCTTGGCTAGGTGGGCCAGCAAGTGCTTCCTGAGGACACTCCATTAATCCCCCTGAAGTCTACATATAATCTCATCGTCCCATTCTTCCTTTCCTTAAATAGGACTGGCACAGATATTCCGGATTTAGCCAGCTGGATGAAGTCCCTTGCTAGGTTCTTATCAATGTACTCCCTCAATTCCTTCATCACCTTGGGGTCATGGAGTACCTTTTGGATTTGAGTAGTTTTGTCCCTGGAAGGATCTGAATTGTTCAGTCCGTGGGCCTGTGAGAGGGTAGCATGCCACACTCTTCGTGCCCAAACACCTCCACCAGGTTCTGGTATTCTCTGGGGATGGTCTGGATCCCTGGTGGCTGATTTGATTCAGCCCTTGAGTGTTCTGGGTCCTCAGCACCCATCCTATGCAGGGAGGCTTGCACAACTCTGTTGTGTGGTAGAGGGAATGGGCCTCTTCCCAACCTCAATTTCCTGTTTCCCCCTTCCAACCATATTGTTGGGCTCCATTTGTCCAAACAGGGTATTCCTAGGATCACAACTTCTATCATTTTCGGGACAATCATGAACCGGATCATCTCTCAGTGCTGACTCATCTCCAACTTCACGGGCTCAGTCAGTTGGATTACTGGGGTCCCTCCTATTAGTGAGCCATCAACTTGCTCAAATCTCATGGCCCTGGATAGCCTCCTCACCTGGATTCCCTGCCTTACCACTATTGGCAGGCTTATAAAACATTGGGTGTAGCCTGAATCTATGAGAGCCTCAAAATCCCCCTGAGCTCCCAATTTGGGTACCACAATTCTCACGGGGATTGTGAAATGGCTCTACTCAACATTGGGTCTCTTTCTCCCTCATTCTCACTGTCATATGTGGGTGACTGGCCTCCTTCAGCCAGAGTTCCCTGGAATACTTATGGCTTTTACCCAGATTCTTCCTTCCCCAACAATCTGCTGTTTCATTCTTTCTCTCCAGGATGTTTTCTTCAAGCAAAACATTTTGGATCTGGAATTTGTTGTAGGCTGCAATTATTTTTCTTTGTTACATTGCAGTTTTAATAACATAAAAAGTAAAATTCAGATTGCCAAATGTATGATGCACTTATAATAGTATTTCTAATGTGGTGCTGTCCACGTGAATTGGTCTATATTTCCCATAATCACGCATAACATACTGGGATTTAAAACCAAAACTTTAGAATATTTTAAAATATACAAGGAACTTGCCAAACATTTCATCATGAATTCATCAGAATTTTCCCTGAGAGCTAACATAATTTCAGTTTTTCTTCCAGTGTTCCTTCTTTCTTCACCTCTGCATTTTTCTTCATTGATGAATTTATCAGTTCTCCACATTGATTCAATCATCCAGAACATGGACCACTATCACCAAACTTTGATAATAGCGAGCTAGTGGAGCCATCTCAATGAAATGATATAAATGGAACTGTGCAAGCATAATATTTGAAATCTTAATGGATTGTTTTCTTAACAACTTATACTTCCTTCCTCTTGTCTTCTGCACAAACCAATGTGGGACTAAATAGATGTTGATTTGAGTCTTTATGTCAGATTATATAGAGTTTAGATAATGATGATGGCAATGATGACAGGTGGGCATGACTTTTGTGGACTAAAGGGCACAATCATGCTTCCTGTGACATATCAAGGTCACATCTAAATGATAGCAGGCCGAGGTTTCAATTATTTAGGATACATTAAAGTAGTAAAATAGGCATCTTCATTGTCTTAATTTTGCTACTAATCAAAACCATTTATGGGCATCCCTTGGTGCCAGGCAATAATTACATCTCTGCATTGGTTATCAGTATTCTTCTGGATGCCATGCAAGATGCTGGCAGTCTCCTATAAAACCTTTCAAGGAGGAAGAAGGCAGAGCCTCCTCGCCGACGGACGGTAGATCGCAATTCTCTGCGGATATCGTTCGTGCTCTTTCGTCGGAGAGCCCCAATCATCCTGATTAGGGGCTGAAACTGCCTTGGAGGGGCAGCGAGTAAGAGGAAGCAGCAAGCCTGTTTGTGGGGAGCCGCATCTCCCCCCCGGGCTTGGTTTTTTTTCCTCCCGAAGACGACTGCAGCAATGGTCTAAAATGGCCATCCCAAAGAGGATGACTCAGCTTGACTAAGATTTGTGCAGGAGGGAAGAAAGAGGTGAATAACATCTGAACCGGGACAACTGGGCAATATAACTAAATAAAAGTACCCCGGGATTAAGGTAACATAGAATTTTTAAGAAAAGAAAAGTGAGCGGCGAAATTACAAAGGGACAGAGAAAAAAAAGGAAAATACTTTTGACAGCTAAATGGGGCTTCGAACCGGGAAAGGAAGAAGCTGGAATTAAAGATTTAATGAAATTGGACTAAAATAATTTGGGAATAATCAAGTATAAAATTAAAGCTGGACTTAAGATTGTCAAAGAATAATAATAATAAAGTTTACAAATTGGAGACTGGATTGTGTTGGAATATTGAGGTTCGAAAAACCTTAAATAAAAATATAGGGGGGAAAAGTGAAGACTTCGTATAATGGAGAGTGTCACCTTTTGATAAAAATGTAGTTCAAATAAAAAGAAAAGCATTTTGTTTTTGAATGAACTGGTATAACATTACAGAAATATTGAAACAAAGTAAGAATTTTAGAAAGTGAAAGCAGAACCAGAATAAAGGAAAAAGCAAGGAAGGAAAGATTGTTTGTGGGACTGATTGATGTTTTTGGTATGAACCCTGAACTGGAATAGCTGAGAACTTTAAAAAATTGAAAGAAGAAAGAAGGGAAGTAAAAGTGGTTTCTTTTTGTGGATTTTAAGGATCATAAAATATAAGAATGATGACATCTCTTTGGGATTTAAAAATGGAACTTAAAAATATGAGAGAATTATTACAGGAAAGAGGCGAATCACTTTGCTCTGTGCTAGAAAAAATGGAAATGGCGATTGAAGAACAAGAAGAAAGATTCTCAGAGGAGCAGGAATTGACTCAAGGAGAAGACATTTTGAATGGACAATTAACACAAAGAATGTTACAAAGAAGTGGGGAAAGAAGGAAGGTTAAAAAGTTGAATTTCAAGAAAGCAATTAAAAGAGGGAATAATTGTGAAGTTAGAAAAGGCAGGAAGATTCAGCAGAAAAGGGGAAGGGAAGATATTAAGAAGGAGATAAATTGGAATGAGAAAAGTTATGGGGAAAAGAGAGGGAGGAGAAGCAGTAAGAAACAGGCATGTGAAAGAAAGAAACACAGAACTAGTAAAATGTTGAAAAGAAATTGCCTTTTCAGGGATAATGGTTGATGAATTAAAAAGGGGGATTCCATGCAGGTGACAAGGGGTAACAAGAATATTTCTGCAATTAAAAATATTTAGAAAATAGGGTAATATAGATACTGATAACTCTTATTAAAGAGGGGGTGGAATATGCTGTGGAATCCAATTGAGAAGATGTAATGACTAATGGTTTATTGGGAATTAAGATGAGGGAATAAAGGTATATTCTAATCATTAAGGTGTCACACTCAAAATAGTAAAAGAGGGGAAACTTATACTTGTTCTTTTTTCTTTTTGTGTGGGTGTGTTAAGATCTGTATTAATTTAGAACTTATAAAAAAATGTGTAATGGAAAGGGAATGTGACAGACTAAAGAATCAGCTAAATTAATAAGTTTAATATAGATTATTAAAAGCAAGGAGAGACATTGGTAACTTCATTATTACCACTATTAGGCAAATATATATTGTTTATTTGTATTTTTAAAATAAATATTAAGGATTATATTTGAAATAATTGAAATGAAATTAAAAATGTTTAGATTGGGATTAATGAAAGAATTTAGAATTAAACCTTATTATTATTTATTAGGCAAATACATATTGTTTATCTTTATGTTTAAAAATAAATATTAAAGGATTATATTTGAAATAATTGGAATGAAACAAAATTGATTGAAATTAATGAAAGAGGCTAGAATTAATGTGTTTGTTTCTCTCCTTACTGAAAATTTGGAATGGAAAAGGTAATAATAGAATGAAGTATGCATATATCAATGTATAATTTCTGTCATATTTGTATGTAAAGATGATGACCCGGAAATATGTTGTCCACCAAAAAGAGATTTTTGTTTTTAATGTGAAAACTGAATAAAGTCTGTTAAAAAAAAAAAAAACCTTTCAAGGCATGGGGCTGTGTAATTTGCAGAACCTTTATTCGCTTGATTGTTTGATCCATTCCAGCAGAGGAGAGAAATACCGATCCTGTCAATCAAGAGGCATCATCTGGTAGGATCCAGGAAACAAGCTTTTTCTGTCATGATACTTGCCCTTTGGGAACATTATCCCCTGGAAATTAGAACAACCCCAGCCCTGCTGGCTTTCTACAATACCTCTGCCTCTTTGTGTATGGAAGCTGGATGGTCAGAGCCTATGAAATGATTGTTTTAATTGTCATTGTATCGCTTTTTACCTTGGCTGCAGGTTATGTATTTTATTTTATTTTACTATTGTTTGTGTTTTTAAGTGCTGTTAGCTGCCCAGAGTCATCATGCCAAGTGGGATGGCCCAATTTAATAAAATAAAAATAGTATTCTTTTTTATTGTGAATATTTGAATGTGAAAGTTTATACCCTTAATTGTTTCTGAGATCACACATACTCTTAGTTTATGTCATCACTGAGTAATCTAGATAAATAAAATAAATTAGTATCACCACTATGAGAGTTCCATTAACCATTAAGTTTATAAACCATTTATAGAAGCAAGATTAATGTCCATGAATGCAGGAATTCATAGGAGGAATTTGCTGTGATGGTTGCTATACATTTCTAAAAATTGGACTCTGACGGATCCTGTTCACTCCCTTCTTTCTTGCAGATCCTGTGTGACAGATATGTGTGAGTGCCCAGTTCATAAAAACTGCTATTGTGAGTCATTTCTAGCCTATGCCAGAGCTTGTCAAAGAGAAGGTCTGAAGGTCCATTGGAAACCTGAAGAAAATTGTGCTGGTAAGGAATTCACCATTTCATGCATTTTACAGCATGGAGGGTAAAGGAAGCTTGGGAAACCCAGCTTTTGTTCTGCTTCCCCTTTCTTTACTTCATATTGTATGCACACCAAGTCTGTTGAATGAAGTAGCGGTTAGTGGAAGGACCGCAAAGTTGCAGGCTGGAATTTTTCTGGCTAATTAATAACATTTCCTGCTCTGCTTCTAGCTCATATGGAAATATAAATAATAAATCTGCCTTCATCGGAAGGGAGAAAGGAAAGAGGAATAAGTAAATAAATCAATATTGCCTAATATACTGATCCTGCTAATAATTTAAGTTCAAGTGTTTGTAGTTATGCTGACAGGTACAACATTGCTTTTAAAATCCTGGTTAGAGTGCAAAAGACACTTATTTTATGCTTGCCCAAATGCCAGGATTAATTGTAACATATCCAACATTCACAGAGTGGCTTAACTAACACAGCTATGTGTTCATACCTCTGCTTCTGCCCTTGAGTTTACTAAAAAATTCACATGCATTCACACTCACCTTTTAAACTTCTGATCTCATGCTAATATTTAAAGCAAAGGAGTGGAAGCAATAAAACAAATGACTGCATAATATTTGAAGTAGGAAGCAGAAGACAGATGTACACATGAGGAAAAAAGTCTGGTTTTAGTCTTGGATGAATTGCTAAATTTATATCTTTGTTATTAGTCATAGTCTTAAGAAACAAAATACCAAAAGGTGAACTAAACAGGAATACAGGAACAGCAAAGTTCAGAAGAATTATCCAAGCATAGAAGGAAAGACAGATGCAAAGGGCAATAAAGCATCTGCATTTATAAAAACTATGAATATTTTCCTTTGGAAGACTTTGGAATTACAAAAGAAATACAAGATGAATGAAAAGAAAATTCTGCTGAGTCTACCATAAACTTGATTTTTTTAAAAGGAATGCAATCATAGCTATGTTATTAATCTGCTACAGCAAAAAAAAAAAATCAGTCTTAAGACTTACAGTACTAGAAATATTTGTGGCCCTTATATAGGTGAATATTTCTTCCATTCAACTAGTAGAAATATTTGAGTAGCCCCTAAGGGGAACACAAATATATATAGATCATATCAAGTATAAATATAATGTTCATGATAAATAAGTACAACAGGGCCAGTATTTTAATAGGATAGGTACTTTCCACATGTGTTCAATTTCCATTCTTTCCAGGCTGCAAAGTCAATGTCTGAGCTAGAGATTTGGAGAAATACAGTCTTACATACTACAGTATGTTGTACCAAGCATTCCATAATTGTTTAAGTCAAAATCTGTTTCCATAATTATTTAAGTCAAAATCTGTTTAAGAAGACAGACCATGAGAGAAAGAAAATGAAACAGGTAGGAAAAAGAGGAAAGAATCTGTTTTGTTTGGCTATATACTCTTTCAGCCTATGCCATTCTAGCCTCTGCCTTCAAATTTCAAGATGTCACATTGAAAATAAGTGTCATTGGGCTGAAAAAGGTTCTCCAACCATGTGCTTAGCCATTGTCTTAATTGGTATTACATCCATAAAAGAAAAAAGGAATTCAGCTGAGGTTCTGCTTAGTGTTGGACCAGTTTGTTTAACTCCAGTTGCTACATTGCTCTTTAAATAATGGTCATTGGTTCAATCTATCCTTTATATTCAATTTTCTCTGCATAAAAGTATAATAAACAAAACATTTACATAAAATATAATCAACAAAATCTCCTATCCCTTTTGAATGGTGGACTTTTTGGCAAGTGCAGAGTTTATTATTCAGATGAATTGGGTTGAGAATTTATCTGTAACAAGGAAAATATTATTCCCTTTCAGATATGTTTGAGAGACAGAAAGCAATAATTATTTTACACACTTTAACCTTATTCCAACATAGGTTGCTGTAAAATAAAATAATGATAAAAATAATAAAAAATAGTAAAATAAAATAATAATAAAGCTTATATGTTTCATTGTTGCCACTCTTGCTGACAGTCTGTTCTTGGGATTCTAGACTCAGGCTTCCAAAAGCTGCCATCTAGACTTAATATGCAGCAGATCATTCCTATTGAACTGTAAAAGAAGCATTTTAAAGAATTCTCCCCTCCCCTGCCTTCCGAAACGCAGAGGAGATCCTCAAAGATAGCTTGAATGCTATGGATTATGTGGGCTTTATGAGACTTCCGAGACTTCTCTCTTTCAAGACAGAGTTTGGATTCAACCCAGCATTTTAAGAATGCAACACTTTCTCTCCTTATTCCAGTGATACTTTTTAATTCTTTTGTGAAAAATACACTGTAATGTTTCCAAAGAGAAAGTTGGGGATTAATAGAAGATGCTGTAATGATATTTACCATGTGTTGTAACATAATCAGCACTAGGAAAATAAAGAAGGCAGTTGATACTGAGACACATTCAAATCTTAACACTGAAAGTTATCATCAAGGTTGTGAGATTGTCATATTCTATGAAAAAAATGCTTTCAGCTGGGGTATTTTGAAAATGTCATCTCTTCTTTTATTATTCTACTAATAATTGTAATGACTAGTTATAGTATTCCTGACTGTAATTTCCATGGATCTGGTTTGAGGATGACTAACTGTAAATCCAACCAAGTAGATGCTGTGAAATTCATATCTTTGAAATGTCTTCCAGGAACCCAATGTAAACATGGTGCAGTTTATAACACATGTGGTCCTGGTTGTGTAAAGACTTGTGCCAACTGGAATGAGATTGGTCCCTGCAATAAACCCTGTGTTGCAGGATGCCACTGTCCTGCCAACTTAGTTCACCACCAAGGAAGATGCATCAAACCCACTATCTGTCCACAGCGGTGACATTCGCTTTCACTCCAAGGATACTGAACTTGATATCTTGAGTCCCTTTTAAAGCTCATAGCCAATATGGACTGCAGAGTCTGTTGGCAGATCTTACAAAACTCTCTTCCAAAGAGAAGAGGAAAAGGAAATGTGTGTGTCTATGAATGTATATGTCTATATGAAAATTTACATCAATACAAGCATACTGTATATGCAATTGTATATATACTGTATATATGTGAGAGTAAGAATGTATGTGCGTGCACACGCATACGTGCAGGCAAAAAGAAAACAATTGCCATATCGATTAGCATCAATGAACTAAAGGAAATGATATCCATCCACATTGTGTAAAGGACTGAAGCCCAAAAACCATTGTTAAATCTAGCTGTCATAGCATGACCTTACTATGTGGTCATGCTATGCCACTTCAGCAAGAGACTATCCCTCATTCCTCTGGGTTTTTGCATCATTTATATCAATCATAGGACAAATTATTATTATATGTATATATTTTCCATTATGTATTAATATTTATCTACTCCTAGGCTGTAGATCATGTGAATCTTTTGTGAAACTCAATCAGACATTCAGTGACAAGAAAGTAGCTGCTGGAGAACTCAATTTTTTTTTCAAGTCTTTTCATGTTACAATCTAAGATTTGGCTAAATTTTAGATTGATCCTGGACTTACTAATATTTTCCTCTGCAGATGTTTTGGATAATAGTTGAAGTATCTTAATAAAGAAAACTTGACAACGCATATTATGCTTCATCACCTCATTTAAATGTTGCCACAGTCATGTGTGATAAGGATGGTAAATATGTGTGTGTGCGTGTGTGTGTAATCAAGGTGTCTGTCAGCCACGTTCATGCTGTCTGCTGGAGAGAAAGAAAAAATGTTGGAGGGCCTGTCATCATCTTCCTGTTGCTACTTAGATGGGAGATTACCAAAATATTCCAGGAATGTAGTCTAATTTGGAAACATTATGGAAAAGGGAAATGATAAATAATTTCATTATCAGTGCAAAGAAAGGTACATGCATGTGTCAATAGCTGAGCTTGATTTGGAATCATCTTTAGCTTGATGTTGGCAGAAGGGAATAAACTTCAACTTTAATCCCAACTTTCTTTGAAATCAGTTAATCTTTTGAACTTGAGACATTATACAAAGGAAAGCACTCACACTGGATGGGCTTCTGTTGTCAACAGTGTTCATAAGAATGTGTATGTGGGGTAATGGTGATGATGAATGTGATCCCCTTTCCTTTGCCTTTTTTACTGCCTCATTTCCATTTCCAGACATTGTTCTTTCCTGCACTATGATTGACTCCCATGAATTCATTTACTAGTAAACAGCTATTCATAAAAAAAGAATACTCCATCTGCCAGAAATTCTGATGATATCATTATATTGGCTAAGAAAGTCTGCTAAGATGACTGAAAGTGGTTACAGGCATCCATAGGTTCAAGAGTAATGATTTTACAGTCATTCTTCATCAGTTAGGGGAAACAATAGATATTTAGAAGCAGAGCTGGAGTAGTTTTCTTGCCTTTATTAAAAGTGCCTGAAGAGATCTTGGCTTTCAGACCTACATTTTTTATGCTGATCTATTATCAGAAATGGAAGAATAAACTTTGCACTTTAATAATTAACTTCCCATTAAAAAAGACTAATTAGTCTTTTTATTTAAAAAATTAAACGCATCTATCTGTATATGTTTAATATCCTTTGAAAATATTAAAAAATAAGGAAAATAATAACTTAGTTAAGTCAATTGATTTAATTAGATTGTTTTTCAATGGCTATCTTCAGGTTAGAAAAATATTAGTTTATCCCTTGCATAGATTCAGTCACTGGGAAAGAAGGGGAGCCGGGAATGAGAAATCTGTATAATCTGTGTTACAGTTAGGATATAAAAGGTTTATGGCTTACAAAGGGCATGGATTGGCTGAAAATTCTGGTATCTCAGTACATCAAGATAACAACAAATTGGAGAATTCAGCCTTTATATAGGGTATGTGTATGGGGAGGGCAGGGGCTAGCATACTGTACATAGTGTTTTATTTTGAATTCTGGGGAATTCACTTATCAATTGCAACAACACTGGATTTTAAAAGATATTTAATGTTTTCAAACATGAAGTTTCATTTTATAAGCTATCTCTTATTAAGAAGGTGCTAATCCATACAATTTTCTTTGAATGCTGAAAGACACATTATTATTTAAAACTGATTCCTTTGTGAAAATAAACCCACTGTAATGACTTTTCTTTCAAAATGTTATTCAGGTAAAAGTGAATTGCTTCCACACTGTATTCACTGGTTGTAAATGGTCCTACAGTAAAGGTCTGTTTACCCCTGTCATCTTTTTTATTATTATTTTTTAAATTATTTAGTAGGAAGTATCATCCAAAGCTTGATGAAAGCTTCTTTTGTTTCATGAACTTTTCAAATGGCTTTAATATAATCCAAATATGCTTTCTCCTGAAGTTTTCCTCTGCCAATATAACTGTTTTGAATTCTCTTTCAAAAACCTTTAACATGAAAAAAATAAAGCAAATAATCCACTAAAGAGAGAAGACAGCAAGAAAGTAACAGGCAGCAGAGCTGTTTAACTCATTCTTTGCATTGGTCTTTACACAAAAAGTAACTATATAGCCCAACCTACCAAAAACATGACTGTAAAAGACAGACTAGAAATAAAGGTTAAAATAGGCAAAAAAAAAATTGTAAGAGACCACCTGCCTGATCTTGATGAATATAAATCACCTGGACCTGATGGATTACATCCCTGAATTCTAAAGGAGCTGGCAGAGGTCATCTCAGAACCACTGTACCACATCTTTCAAAAATCCTGGAGCACTGGGAAACTATCAGAGGTCTGGAAAAGAGCTGATGTGGTTCCCATCTCCCCCCCCCCCAAAAAAAGGGGGGGAATACCCAGGAAACTACAGACCAATCAGCCAAACATCAATACCCAAGAAGATACTGGAAAAGATTAAAAAAAAAACAGATCTGCCCTGGTAAAACATAAGATAAATCTAAATGTACAGGAAGATCTGGCCCGCCTACCAGACATCTGGAAACTAGCCCTTATCAACAAATGAGTCCCAGCCACGAAAACCAACACTGGACCCAAAACAACATTTGACACCACCACCATTCTCCCTCACCAGACTCAAATCCAAACCCTTCCATAGACGAAAGACAACCACCATCCAGAAACCAGACCATGGCTGCATGACCAGCTGCCACACACCACGACCCCCAAACCAAACAAATGGACACACATCCAGGCCTCAAACTTAGAGCCAAACCAAAACCCGGAACATCACAGCCACCTGCTCAGGATATCACATCACAGAACTCAGGAGGTTACACCACAAAACTTCAGGATGTTGCAACACAGCCAACGACCCAGGAGATTACAGCGCAAGACCCAGGATGTCACAACAATAGAACTCAGAAGGTCATCACACAGCCCATGACCCAGGTCATTGTGACCCAGGAAATTACAGCACAAGACCCAGGATGTCAAAACAATAGAATTCAGAAGGTCATCACACAGCCCATTACCCAGGTCGTTACAACACAGGAGGCTGATAGACACACAGCCAATACCTCAGCCACACATGTTCTTACGAAAAAGCCAGCCAATCTGCAAACATCAACTCTATCAACCAATCAAAAAATAACAACACAGCCAACCTCCCCACCAGTATATATAGGGAGATGGCAGCTCTGATCACACTTTGCTCACACAAGCACAAAGCCAAAAGCACCAGCCTGAAGATGGCAAGTGGGACCTCATCGAAACGTTGCCAAGATGCTCTCAATCTTATATGGGAAAATATCCGAACACGCCAAGACCTGCATACTTGTACCCGTGAAAATCTACGAATATATATATATGTTGATTTGTCTGTTTTAAATGTATGTCAAATAAATGTTTTTTTCTAGAATAAATAATAATAATAATAAAAACAGATCTGCCAAGATTAGAAATGAGTAAAGTAATAACTAGTAGTCAGAATGGGTTTGTTAAAAACAGATCATGCCAAACCAATCTTATTTATTCTTCAGCATAGTGACTAAAATAGTAGACCTGTCAGCCTTCAAGATTTTCTTCCTTTGCTTTGCATCTTTTGGCTGTCATAAGTAATGCGGGGAGGGGGGACATGATTACGGGAAACAAGCTAGAGGTTTTACAAAACAGAATTGTATAAGTTGGGAGAGGAAGTTTCTTGCTTAGGTTTCTATCTTATGCTATGCGCAGCCGCAGCTCTTTATCAAAATATGTCAAGGTCAACGGACAGAGGCCTCATCACCACCTGGAGATGCCCACATGATGTTATACACAACTTTTTATTGGATGGACAAATTGAACTATTGTGGGTGGGAACGTTGCCATCACTTTGTATATGTGATTTACATGCTCGTTTTCTCAGATTCAGAATTCTTTTGTTGATACCACTTGATTTCCAGTGAAACATATCTTTTCTCTAATTAATGGAGTCTAAGTATTTCTTTCTTGGATTTTGAATGGAGCACCATCTGACAAGACCAGCGAAATACTGTGGACATAATATACTTAGACTTCAGCAAGTCATTCGACAAAGTAAACAACAACCTACTTCTTGGTAACCTGGAAAAAGTGGGATAGATAGCAGTGCCATCAGATGGATTTGTAACTGGCTGAAAACTACTCAGTGAGCAGTTCTTAATGGTACTACAGTATGTCTATTGTAAGCAGTGGGGTACCACAGTGTTCCGTCTTAGGCCCAGTACTCTTCAACATCTGCATAAATGGGGCCATAGAATGGGAACTTACCAAATTTGCAGATGATACTAAGCTGGCAGGAATAGCCAACATCCTAGATGATAGGCTCAAGATCCAGATGGACCTTGACAGTCTTGAACACAATATGAAATTCAATGTAGAAAAAAGTAAAGTCTTACAGTTAGTCAAAAACCAAAAGTACACATGTAGACTGGGTGAAATCAGGCTAATTAGCAGTAATTACATGTGCCCCCCTCACACCTCATTTTCACCCTTCATGGCCTCCTGTAGGACTCTGCCAGCTGAAAAATGGCCTGAAAACAGGCCCAAAAATGGCCCAAAACCAGGCTCAAAATGGGCCAAAATGGGCCAACAACGGGCCAAAAAACTGGGGCTGAAAAGGGCCAAAAAATGGCCAGCAGAGTGCTGCCGGAGGACATGGAGGGTGAAAACGAGGTGCTATTAAACAGAAATGTGGTTCAACAAAAAATCATAGCATAGAATTATGGAGATTCTTCCATGTAGCAATATCTCTTTGGGGAAGAAAGACCTTACAAATGGTGTACATTGTTCATATAACTGAAAATCTTATTACTTCAATTCAAAGCGGCAACACTGTGTTCATTTTTGTCAAAATGTAGCCATTTATTAGTAAACAGAAAAATCAAGATAGTTTATAGCAGTGATGGTAACCTTTTCGGCATTGTGTGCCCAAAGCGCCTGCGCACATCTCCAAAATGCAATGCATTCCATGTGTCCTCCATGCATGCGCCCTGCCCTCCATGTACACATGTGCACTCCACACACACGCACCTCTTCCCAGCATGCACCCCACACCTGCGCATGCATGGCAGAGACCCAAAGACCAGATAGTTGGCGACAGGCATGCGTGTGCATGTGTGGCAGAGCTGAGCTGGGGTAACACCTCACATGCCCACAGAGAGGGCTCTATGTGCCACCTTCGGCAAACATGCCATAGGTTCGCCATCATGGGTATATAGCATACTGAGAATAAAATACCTTTGAAATATATTTTGGTAATTATTAATATAAATTGAGTCCAGGTTAAATTAGTCACACTGTTGATTTGAAATCAATCAAAAAGCTGGTCAACATCATCACTAATTTAGCTGTATTTGTTACAAGAGGCTTAATTGCCAAGCAATTGAAATTAAACCCATAGACTTCATCTATAAATGATAAATATAGCATGTGGAATTTTTAAATAAAATAAAATATTTTTTATTTAAATCATTAAATAAAAGAGTTCATTTGCTGCATAAATGAATCAAAGCAATTTAACTCAAATCTGCAATGCAATATATTGCAGAATTACTGTATATAGATCTGCTGTATAAGCTTTATACAGTTTATATAGATCTATTGTATACAGATCTGCTGTATAAACTTTGTTGTTACCACAAAGCACTATGGTTGATATTTCAGTGTTCAGCTTGCTTTAATGTGATCACGATAACTTTTCAATGAATGATTTGGGAATGATGTGGCTTTCAATGTTATATTTCAAATTTTTCAAATTATCTGAAAAACATTTTTTTAAAGGCAAATGGCTTAGATTGCTTTAATTTTCATCACCAAGAGATGAAAATAGAGCGTATTCGCTTGGGAATGGGAGTTTCATTTTGTTTTAAATTGTGAACTTCATATAAGTTTTAGTTGATATATGCTTTTTCCTTGGAGAAAATGATTCATGTTTCTGTTTTTAACAACTGTAACACAGGAAGGATTTTTTTATACCAAACATCTATGTTGAGTAGGAAAGACTTAGATATTATAAGATATAATAAATATTTCATTTAGACTTTCCCCCAGACTCCCTCCATTATGTACCCTATATTTGTTATTTTGAAATTTGTTTTTACCCTTGATTCATTCCTGGTTTAAGGAAAGATTGACATAGTTCACATTTATTTTCCATTTTGTTCATATAACAATGCTATGTTAAAGTTTAAAACATGCAATATCTTGACAAATTATGTGTTTTTACAATGTTTTAAAATATGATGAAACATTTTATAAAGGCAACTACCTGATATTTTATTATACAGATTGAAATGATATATGGGTACTGGGCAGCCTGTGGAAAACCTTTTTTTTTCACTGAGTGGGCACATAAATCTCAGACTTTGAAGACCATCTCTCAGGGAGAATGGATGAAACTTGTTTCATTTGAACTTCAGTGTTTGGACCCTTTAAAGCTTTTTTAATATATAATTGTCATCCATTTCATTTTTGAGCCAGATATTGTAATGGAGGGTTTTTGGTTTTTTTTGGTAAATGTTCTTTTGTAATCTTTTCTTCACAAAAAGAAGAGGAACAATAAGATTGGTTTCTTCTGTCTATAAACAATCTGAGTTTTTATGTTCTTCTGGATTTTTGCCAGTGATATTGTCAAATGAAATGCTTACTTTGTTCAGTGAAACTGGGTTTAGGAGTAAAAAGAAAGTAGTTATTTCAGGAAATAGAATGACTTCTAAGAAACATAAGTGTTGAAGAAAAATTGACCAATTCCAGGAAATAAGTTGAAGGCTGAATCCAATGAAATTTTTCTGAAGTAAAAGGGAATGCAGATATGTGCATGAGACAATTTCTTTTGCAGTCAAGGATCCAGTTTATCCTAATTTTGCTTAGGTAAGTTTCAGCGGGAATGTTGTAAGGCAAAGGCACATTTTTTGTAGGCAGCATAAAGTAAGAGAATAGCACGCAGCATTTGTCGACACATGGCCATAGCCATGTGCACTTGTGGTTCATGGAGGCCATGAGGTCTACGTTGCTGGGGACTTATCACTTGACAGAAGGCTGAGCGCTCTGAAACCCTCAATGAGCCAGTCCAGTGGGGAGGCTGTGCAGTCACTAGATGCCCAAAGACCGAGTCAAGTCCTATAAGCCTCACTGCCTGTGGTTTGTGCACAGCCCTATTGCATGCCCTAGATTCTCCTGCCAATTGGGAGGCTAATGGTTGCTTCATCCCAGTCTTAGCACTAGACTCCAGCACAAGACTCAGTCCCTGGAAGCAAAGTTGCACTTCCAAATCAGTGGCAGTGGCTGGGCTTTGCCCTCCCCGGAAAGGGTGTTTAGTGCTGCTGGGTCTGGGCACAGCACCTCGCAGCCATTGCAGAGATTCATCCAATGGGGACCAAGGTGCCCACAGCTGGTATCCATTGGCCATGGTCAGCACTTCCTAGTTGCTGCTGACCTGCTTTGCCCAGGATCCTGTGGCATGTTTCCTTTGCTTTGTGCCCTTGGCAACCTATTATGAGTAAGTATATACCTTAGAACATACATACAGAATCAGTGTTCCACTAGCTCCTCCTCCCTGTGCTAAGGAATGGTGTGCTCTATTGAGTGGCTATAACCATGATCCTTTCTTAGAAATAAAGTCTTCAACCTGCAATGACAGAGGGATCTTGCATGTAGCTTGGGGAAAAGGGAACTTTCATGGCTTCTGCCATCCTCTGGCTGTCTTCTTTGCTAATCTGCCTGGAGGAATTATTTATTTTATTTATTTATTTGATTTGTCAATCGCTTACAAGATAATAGGTATAAGTATAAAGATGAGTAAGAATACAGGAAATAAGTACAAATAAATGGGGACAATAGGACAGGGACAGTAGGCACGACAGTGCACTTATGCATGCCCCTTACAGACCTCTTAGGAATGAGGTGAGGTCAAAAGTGGTTAGTTTGAGGTTAAAGGAGTGGGTTAGATTAGAGGATGTAACAACAGAGTCAGGTAGTGAATTCCAGGCACTGACCACTCTGTTGCTGAAGTTGTATTTTCTGCAATCGAGTTTGAAGTGGTTTACATTGAGTTTGTATCTGTTGTGTGCTCTTGTATTGTTGTGGTTGAAGCTGAAGTAGTCATTGACTGGTAGGACATTGTAGCAAATAATTTTGTGTGCTACGCTTAAGCATAGTTCAAGGTTGTCCAAGCCCAAAATCTCAAGCCTGCTGATATACAGTATTCTGTTGCAAGCAGAGGAGTGTAGTACTCTTCTCGTGAAATACTTCTGGACTTGCTCAATTGTATTAATGTCCAATATGCAGCTCAGATTCCAGACTGATGAGCTGTATTCGAGTATTGGTCTGGCAAAACTTTTGTATGTTCTAATTAGCAATTCAATATTTCCGGAGGAGAAGCTTCGCAAGATTAGATTTACAACTCTTAATGCCTTTTTGGCAATGCTGTTACAATGAGCTCTGGCACTTAGGTCATTTGATATGAAAACTCCAAGATCCTTGACACAGTGAGAATCATCAACGAGGTCATATCCACCTAGTTTGTATTTGGTGAACTGATTTTTTTTACCAATGTGTACAACAGAGCATTTGTTGGTCGAGATTTGGAGTTGCCAGATGTTTGACCATTCTGACACATAATCAAGGTCGCTTTGAAGGATAGTAGCATTGTCGGTGGTGGTGAATAGTTTTACGTCATCCACAAAGAGGGCGCAGTTGTTTATAAGGTGATCACAAAGGTCATTTATATAGAGTATAAAGAGGGTGGGTCCTAGAATGCTGCCTTGGGGAACACCGCTGTTAACTGGAGCAGGGTTTGAGATAGCGCTCCCTATTTTTACGATTTGTTGCCTGTTTGACAGGAATGCAGTAATCCACTTATGAAGGGATCCGGAAATGCCACAAGAGTCTAGTTTTAACAGTAGTTTGTCATGTACCACTGAATCAAAGGCTTTGCAGAAGTCTATGTAAATTTTGTCTATAGCTTTACCCTGGTCAAGTAGTAGTCCATATGTTTTTGCAGTGAAGGAATTGAAGATTGCAGGACAATTTTTTTCCTGAAACCAAATTGTTTTTTGGAGAGTAGGTTGTTTGACTGTAATGAATTGGTTAATGATTGATTCCATGACTTTGCATGTGACACAACACAGTGAGATTGGTCTGTAGTTTTCAACCTTATGGTCCTGGGGTCACCTTTTTTGAAGATAGGGCTGACCGTAGCTAAGGACCATAGGTTTGGTAAGGAACTGGTTCTGAATGATATCTCATATATAATGCTTAGGGGTTCTGCTATGGCAGAGCACATAATCCATCAGGGCCAATAGATAGGGATGGTTTTAGGTTTTGTAGTGCCTTTTCTATGTTATCTTCTGTATAATCAATATGTAGTAGGTTATTACAGTTGTGGTACGACTAGGAAATGTGGGGCATGATCCATTGCTGTTTACAAAGACTGAACTGAAGAATGTGTTGAAGAGATTGGCCTTAGCAGTTTGATTGTTGCAGTCTTACCCATTTGGTCCTTTTAGGGGTGGAATGGTTTTTGAGTCTTTAAGTTTGGTGCTAACAAAATTGTAGAAGGCACGGGTGGACTTTGTACGTAGGAGGTTTTCCTCTTGTTTGCAGTGGTAATTTGTGCATTCTGCCTTTATCTGTTGGCATAGGGTGTTTTATTGGTTTTTAAAGTTTGCTACGTAGCTAATTTTGTTTTTAAACCATAGTGATCTTTTTTCTGATTGAAGTTTCCTTATTGTTATGAGTAATTTGTTTTTTGGGGGGGTTACTAATGGTACATACAGTTTAATGACTCTTTAAGTTCAAATAAGAATGGATTATAATGGTCTTCTGTGGTATTACAGCTAGATAACAGAATGTGCCAATCAAGAGATGATAGGTCAGCATCTATGATATCATAGTTGGCTTTTTTGAAGTTGTATTTTGGGGATCCATCATTATGATCCTCTTTGTGGGGGTGTAAATTGAGACAAAAGTTGATCATACTGTGGTCACTGTTTGAAAAGGGTTCTTGTATTTGTAGGTTATATATTGAGTTTGAGCTGTTGCAGAAGATAAGGTTGAGGCAGTTATTGAGTCTAATGTAGTTAGTTACTAATTGATCCAGTCCCAATGTAGTAACAGCATTGTACTGGGTTGCATGTATGGTTTAGGATGTACATTCATTTAGGGTCCAATTTATAAGAGGTAGATTGAGGTCACCAAGGAAAAGGGTGAGGGCAAGAGGCAGCCCACCTTAGCAGTGAAGTTAGCTTGTTTGCATGAACTATGTCATAATCAGGGGCTCTGTAGCATAATAAGAAGTGGATTGTGGTATTTAAGGACAGTTCACAGACGATGGTCTCTGGAAGAGCAAGTTCCTGTATAATTTGAATCTTTTTTAGATTTAGGGATTTTTTGTAGAAGATAGCAACTCCACCTGCTCTACAGATTTTGCGATCTGACCGATAAAGGTGATATTCGCTGACTGTGGTAATGGAGTCTGGAAAAGATGCATTTAACCATATCTCACAGACAAATATAATGTCAAATGTGGTCGTGCCTAATGAAATGAGGAATTCATGCATTTGGTTTGCGAGGCTTCTTGTGTTGAGTAGTTTGCATTTTAGATATGTAATAGTAGGTCTGGAGGAAGTAAGGGGTGTGCATGCCTAATGTTGGATGTTGGGGTGATGGTTATTGGGATGTAAATTGAAGGTCTTGCTTTTGATACATTCTGTGTGGTAGTCAATGTATAGGTTAGTATTCCTTGTTCATGGAGTCTTTTGAGCTCCAATAGCAGCTCCCAGGATCACGGGATCATACACATTGCTGTAAGATTAGGTCGATTATGTAAGGTGAGGTTAATTATGGAACTATCCATAAAATACAGTGCTAGAACTCCAGATGAAAAGGCAAAGTTGGTGAAAATGTTTTTGCTTTCTGTGGCATTTTGCACTTGGGAACATAGTGAGTAAAAACATTCTTCGTTCAGGATTAGGATGAAAGGATTAAAGCATACAAAGAGTGTACCTAACTCGACTTTTGATTCCCTGCTGAGCTGAACTCCATTGTAACTTAGTGTGCCAACTGCAAAGATAAAACCTCTATGCTAAACTGCAAAGTAGCCTCTTAAAATGTGTATTCTCAGCAATGTGAGATAGCACCCCCTAACAAAGCTCTGGGCTATATTCCCTTTTCTGGGGTTCTTTGTTTTCAGAGCATTGAGAAAATCATGAAGTTTGCATGAACTAATGAATATGAAATTATGTTTCTAACACTATGACGATCTATGCAAGCTGTGTAAAGCTATAAGAACTTTGAGAAAGAGGGTTTTTTGTGTGGCAGCTGCAGCTATGGCTTTTGCGGCTTTTGCTTTTTCTCTCTCTGCCTTGCTGTTTAAGGTGGGAGACTAAAAGGTCACCCAGTTTTGCTTTCTGATCAGAAATAAAGCTGATTATCAGTTGCCTCATGTTCAGAGATTCATTGGGTTTATCAGATTCTGAGCTGCACTCCAAAACCTTACAAGGAAATAAAAAGATCTAACACTTCTATATCTTAATCTCTAAACAACAGCACATTCCTACTTCTGTGTGCATTTTAAGAAAAATAGAAACCTGCAAATTAAAGGCATTTTCAGTCTGACTTTGCACATTCAGGCTCATTGCTTACATTTTTAATTTTTTAAATTTTAATCACTTAATTACTTAAAGTAATTACTTTAAGTACTTGAAGCTAAACTACCTAATACATGGACAGAAGCAAACATTACATTAATACCAAAAGATGATGTAGATTTGACACAGATAAAAAAATAGAGACCAGTATCTTTATTAAGTGTGGACTATGAAATCTTTACTTAATAATAGCAGAGAGATTGAAAAAAAATTCTGATTGAATTTATCCCTCCAGAACAAAATGGTTTCTTACCAAAAAGACAAATAAAACACAATTTAAGGATTATCTTAGGTAGATTGGAATACTACAAAATGCATCCAGGAAAACAAACGGCATGAATCTTTTCAGATGCACAGAAAGCCTTTGATAATATATGCTGGCTATTTATGACACATCAACTAAATTATATGGATTTTGGAGAAAAATGTATAAATGTAATTAAGATGATATATTATAACAAACAATTAAAGTAATTATAAATGGGGACTACACAGAAAATTTCAATATAAAGAAAGGAACAAAACAAGGAGGTCCGTTATCGCCCTTACTATTTATATTGACTTTGGAAGTCTTGAACAGAAATATTAAACAAGATCCAGAAATTAAAGAAATGGAAATAAGAGGAAAGATATAAATTACAAGCATTTGCAGATGATTTGTTATTTATTGTTGGAGAACCACTGGAGACAATCCCTAAACTATTTAAAAAGATAGAGGAGTTTGGAGAGATAGCAGGATTGAAAATAAATAGGGGGAAAAAACTAAAGTTATAATCAAAAACCTTACATAGAAACAAAAAGAATAATTGGCAGAAAAAGTGGACTTGCAAATAGTTAAGAAAGTTAAATACTTGGGAATATACCTAATAGCAAGATGTGCAACAATAAAAGAAGACAATTATATTCAATTTGGAAAAATTGAAAAATCTCCATCTATCAATGTTGGAAAGGATTGCTACTGTAAAAATGAATATCCTACCAAAATTGCTATTCCTGTTCTAAACAGCACCTATAAAAATGAAAAGAGATTCTTTGATGACATGAATAAACTGATCTTGAAATGTATCTAGAAAGGAAAAAAATCCTTAAATTGTATTTAATTCTTTAATTCTTAAAAATTCTTTTTAGTGAGAAACCAAAATTTAGCAAGTAAAAAAAAAGTGTGAATTAAATTGAAAATGTTACAAAAATCTAAAATGAAATATCTGCAATATTAGTCAACCCGGAGAGGAATTTTTTTTTCTCCTTTCAAAATTTCACTCTACCGAGGGGACTCTACAAAGATGTCTGAACATAGCAAGGAGCAAGGGGAAGCCGAATGCTGGGGAGAAACTTTGACAACTACCCAGTCAGACACTGGCTTTGTGGGCCCCATCAAACACATCGAAGCTGCCTGAGAAAATTCCACGAAGCCCTGATTGTCTATAAGCATAGGAAAGAGAGACAGCTGGGATGGAAGAGCCAAGGGAGTAACCCTCATCTGTGATAACCGTAAACCTGGGTGGAAAATGGAACTGGAAGCCCTTTTGAATCAAGAAGAACGTATCGAGGAATCGCTGGCAGATAACCGACTGAAACAATAAATAAATTGCCTCTTGAGGGAAGCCTTGGAGGACCTCAATGTGCAGGATGAACCAGGTTGCCATAGAAGGAGAGCGAGTGAACCAGAAATTGAGAGAACCCAAGCCGCCACCCCGATCCAGCTGAGGCTGATCAAGCAATGGACCAAGCTGGAGGACCAGCAGCCATGCCATGTATCCAAACCCTTGCTGTTCCAGAGCACAGGATTAACTCTGGCCAACCTAGGGACCTACAACTGCAGAGAAAGATCCCGCACTTGGGGGTGAAATTCAAAGGGGACCCCCAGAAATTGGGGTTTTTTTCTGGTACAAGTCCTCACCAATATGCAAGAATACGGGTGGAACTTCCCAACCCAGGGGGCATGAGTGTGAGTCATCACCCCAGCCCTAGAAGGGGCAGACACCAAATCGATGGTAACCCTCCACAACATTGACACCCCAGAGCTGATGAACCTTGATGATTCATGACAGCACTACACCATCACTTCGATTGATTGAAAAGCCCACAACTGCATTAGGGTCATAAAGCAAGGCCGTTGCCCTGTAGCTGAATACACTGAGGAATTTTGTGACTTGGCCGGCTGAGTCAACTGGCCAGAGATATTCTAGTCTGCTAGTTCAAAGATGGACTCAACAATGACCTGTACACTGCCTGCCTGGCCCATGGGGCCCCTAACCTTCTGGATGAATGGTACCTGATGGCAGAGGAGGTGGAGATCAAGATGGCCTGTAACCAGTACCACAGTGGCAGGGTTTGGAGACGATCCCCATGCCAGGGGAAACAGGAGTTTTTCAAACCCCAAATCACTATGACTCCAAGACCATCTAGCTGTTTTAAGTGTGGAAAGGAGGGACAAGATGCAGTGGAGTGCCGTTCAAAAACCCTGCCAGAAAACATACCACCCATTGGGGGGAAATCTGGAAAAACAAACCCCCAAGGAATAGAAACCACCCTGAGAAGCCAGGAAGCTGTGAGGTTTCGGTCCCCCCCAAACCCAGAGGAAGAATCTCCAATACCTTGAGGAGACCTGAGCCAGTCCAAAAGTGATCTGGAAGATGATCCACTGGTAAGCAATACAGAATATCCCACAAGGGAATAGAGATGGACCCACAAAAAGTAAAAGTTGTTGTTGATTGGAAGCCACCCCAAACTCTCAAACAACTGCAAAACTTCCTGGGTTTTGCAATCTTTTACCATCAGTTCATTCTGGCTATTGCAAATATTGCCCTCCCTATCATGAGCTTGTTAAAAATGAAAAGGGAGGGAAACAAAGGCAAGGCAACCCCTTACCTGGATGATGGAATGCCAAGTGGCATTCAAAAAACTTAAACAACTATTCTCAGCAGAACCAATCCTGAAACATCCAAACCCTGAACAACCATTTGTCATCCAAGCAGATGCTAGCGATGTAGCAGTTGGAGTAGTTCTACTCCCAAAAAAATGAATGTGGAAAATTGCAAGTATGTGCTTATACTTCCAAGAAACAGAAACCAAGTAAAGATGGGCCATATGGGAGAAAGAGGCATACACTGTGCGATGGGCACTCCTCACATGGAGACACTTCCTAGAAGGGAATCCCCTTTGAAGTCTGGACTGATCATAAAAATCTAGAAGCCTTGAAAACTCCAAGTATGTTGGGGGCAATATTTTAAACGGTTTAATTTCACTCTCAAGTATCTCCCAGGAGGAAAAACCTCTTGGCCGATGCCCTGTCCAGGAAACCCCAGTACAACAGCAATAAAGATTGAAGTTGTAAAACCCATGATCCAACCAGCCCAACTTGCAGCCAAAGTAATCACCTAAGCACAAGGGAAGAAAGAACCACTTGCTGACAATGCAACCACTTCCAAATTTAAGGAGACACTACTTCAGGATGACTGGCTCCAGGCTAATAAAAACATTTGCTTACTCAAAGGCGATCTATCCTGGGTGGAAAACAAACTGTAGAGAATGGACCTCATGAAACGATGCTATGACTCAAAAATAGCTGGACACTTTGGATTTGTAAAAACCCTTCATCTTATAAAAACTCTGGTGGCCATCTCTCAAAAAAAGACATTGAAAGTTATGTTGCTAGTTGTCCTATCTGCACAGCTGCAAAAAGAAGACAAGGGAAATCCTCTGGACTTTTACAAACAGTAGCAGAACCTTCATCTCCCTGGAGAGAAATCTCTATGGACTTTATAGTGGAGCTCCCGGAAAGTGCAGGAAACACTGTTATTTGGGTTGTAATGGACCTTTTTTCAAAACAGGTTCATTTTGTACCCTGCCAAAAGATCCGAACAGCCAATGATGTTTTTAATACACATATATCGCCTCCATGGAGCTCCCCAATGGATTATCTCAGATAGGGGTGTACAATTCACTTCCACATTTTGGTGGGCATTTTTAAACCTATTAAGCTCCACCCATGGGTTGAGCTCATTGAATCACCCCCAGACCAATGGCAGAGCAGAACAATATTAGAACAATATTTAAGATGCTTTATTAATTACCAACAGGACAATTGGAATGACCTTCTTCCTTTTGCAGAGATATCATACAATAACTCAGTCCACAGTAGCACTGGGTTCACCCCATTCCAGGTAGCCACAGGACAAGAATTCAACCCCATGCTAGAGCTACCTACCAAGGAACCTGAAATTCCCCTCCCTTAAGGAGTGGATAAATAATTTGCAAACCACTTGGCCAGTGGTCAGACTAGCCTTACAAGAGGCTAGAGCAGCTTTTAAAGCTCGAACAGACAAAAAACGCTGTGATCCAAAACCATTCAAAGTGTATATTTGTCTACAATGTTCCTAAAATCATTGCAACCTTCTAAGAAACTGGGACCTAAATTCATTGGCCCATTTTCCATCTCCAGAATTATCTACCCTGCTATTGTAGAGCTCCTATCTCCAAGACACTTAGACAGGTTTATCCAGTATTTCACTGCAGCCTACTCAAACCAGAGATCATTTCAAAAATTAGACACCCCACCTTCCCACACCTTTATGGTACATGGGGAACAACATTTTGAAATTAAATATATCCTTGACTCATGCACCCACCATGGATCCACATAATATTTAGTACCTTGGAAACACTTTCCCTTCTCACAAAATGAGTAGGTAGCTAAACAGCTAAAAAGTCCCCACATTACTACAGAAGTTCCACCTGAAATACTCTCACAAACCACCCTAAGTTATACATGTAACACATGCTTTATGTCTTCCAGGTGGATTTCTCATTTTTTTGAGGAGAGCAATTTGTCAGATCCATGTATCTGTCATTCTTCAATGGAAAAAGAAGGGGCGGGATACAAGTAATCCTTTTTGATGTAATCTGAATATCCTAAATTCTTCTACTGATTTACAACTGGGCTGGAGGAGGGGCCCCTCTGCGATGCCTGGAAACTTGTCACCTTTTGGAAAGATAGCAAGAGGAGAAGGGGCCATAAATATTCCAGCTTTGAATGATACTTCCTGGGAGCCTCTTCTCAACTACGTTGCCAAAAAGGGGGGGGGGAATTAACATGTTGCTTCTTTGTATTGATGAAATCCACATCAGACTAAGGGGAGGGGTTCTAACTCCTTTATCTAAGCTGCATGCCTGGAAGGAAATCAGATCCTTCTTTGAATTTGACCTGCTGTCGTCCTTTTCAATAAAGAATTCCTTTTGAAATTTTTTTATCATCTGAAGGAGAGAGAGTCTGGTCCTTACACGAATGGAGGATTTGGATATTACCAAGCATGTGTGATAACATGGCTAAAAGAATGGATAACCCACAGGCATAAGAGACTATTATTTTTAGAAGGACATGATTTACAACTGGGATGGCATGCCTTTTTATGGTATGAAAAGAATAAAATTCACAGATACTTTCAAAATCACTATAGAAGAAACTCACTATTTTTAAAAATATTTTAATTGAAAATTTCTTTTTACATATCTCAAACAATATTGAACAGTGCTGTGACATATTTTATACAACTACATTTCATATCTAATATAATCTATACATTCTATTTCTATACCATTTACATTTATGTTATACATTTTCTTTTCTTATTTCTACTGTAATGACCCGGGGCATGGCACAAAGGCAACACAGTCCAATAAGCAAGAATACCTCCAACTTTGCCCCCAATGTCCAGGTTACCTTCAGCTGGAGAAAAAACTCTCCCAAGAACAGTCTTTTTTTTTTTTTTAAACAAGTTTTATTTTCAAGACAAACAATACATAAATACACATAAACACAAAACATAAAAGCATAAAAAATCT
Source organism: Notechis scutatus (assembly GCF_049901735.1). Classification (NCBI taxonomy): domain Eukaryota; kingdom Metazoa; phylum Chordata; class Lepidosauria; order Squamata; family Elapidae; genus Notechis; species Notechis scutatus. The sequence continues at coordinate 65,264,853 of NC_142025.1, forward strand.
CTTTTCTGAAAGTTGCTTAGTCCCGGGTTAAAACTCTTGGTACAGACACAAATTCAAATTCATATTCATTTTACATACTATTTCATATCTTATTAACATTTTCAATTTTCTATATGACTTCTCCTCTCCTTTAAATTTTCTCAATTTTATTTTATTTTATTTATCTCCTCTCAATTCGTATCATAATATTTATTATTCTTTGTCTGTCTACTCCAGCCAACCATTTATTTTTCTTCTTTAAAAAAAGAAGAAATACTTCTCCTGTACACTATATGGAGTATGATGCCTTTATCTCTTTCCCCTATATTTATAATACTTAATATAAAACACATGACATACATTGGGATTCTGTCTGGTACATTCTAAAATTATACTATATTATCAAAAATAATACAAATCTATTCATTAGTATTGATATTCATTCATATCTTAAACGTTTAACTCATTGCTTTTCAATTAAATCACATACTTTTATGGGAGCCCTATTTTCCATAATTATTCCCCCCCACATCACATATTATAGCTCAATATTTCATTAAAATGTTCCTCCTTCTTCTACTTCAAATCTCATTTCACAAAAAATTTCACTAGTATACCATATTCTAATAATTAATATTAACAATCATTTATATCTTAAACATTTTATCCATTTCAATTAAATATCATGCCTTTGTGGGAACACTTATGCTTTCCAAAGATTATTACCCCCCACATCACAATCTTTAATCATGTTTCATTAGAGTACTCCTTTTCTTAACCAAAAATTTCACTAATTTATGTTAAATATTTTATCACATTTTAAGTTACATATTATTTCTAATTTTCTATGATTACTTCTAAATACAAGTATAAAAATGCAGTCTTATGTACCTTTCTAGAATCCCTTTAACAATAAGATTTATCCATTATCTCTAAAAAACTTTTGCTTCTTAACATCTTGCTCCCCACCATTAGGACTTCTCATCCCTTCCTTTCTGTCTTGCTTCTTCTTCTCCTTGTCCTCTTTTACCCCTTGTCTCTCCACCTCCCTTTTATTCTGCTTTCCCCCTTTCTGTTGTTTCTTAACATAATGTCCCCTTTTCACCTTATTCTTCTCTTTTTGGGCTGTTTTTCCAGATCTTAAAGACCTTTTTTCCTTTTTCTCTTGCTTTTTCCCTTCTCCAATCAAAGTTCATCAAAGATGGCTTCTTCTTCTTCTTTGTCCCCATCATCCTCATTCTGCTTCACATAAGTATAAACCGCCATTTCTAAGTATTGAAAAATAGTGCCAAGACCATCTTCCCCTCCTTGTTTTTCTCTTTCATATTTTTGATATATAAGTTTCAATCCATCCATAGATGATGCCATTGTGTAGAGAAAAGTTTTTCCAAATAACCACCCAGATGATTTAATCAGAAGTAATTTCCAAAGGTTCCAAAATCACCAAACAATCCAAACAGACTATTTCTTTTAGATACCTTCTTCTTCTTCACTTTCTCTTTCTGGGGTTAAAATAATCACAAATCCTTTTCAAATATATTTTTGGAAGTTTTTTTTAATGTTTAACAACTCTTTGCAATTCTAGGCAATCTTCTCCTTATTTTCAGATTTTGCTCTAATTTTTTTCACTCTCCTTCCCACTCACAGCCAAAAGGTTTTTTTTTTCCGCTGTCACTTTAGGAAGGAGAGTAGAACAAAGAAAAACTTTCCCCTTTAGAGTATTCGCAGCTTGTAACTCTCACAAGGAACAATATATACTTAGCAGCCTTCAAGGTTCCAGGTCACTTTCTCCCGTCGTCCCGGTTAGAAGTAACTTTCACTTTTCTTCCAGCTTTCTCCCTCCTGCACCTGCTTATCCGGCTGCAGCTTTCTTCGTGGCGGCCATTGCTGACCGCCGTTCCTCCGCCTCGGAAAGGGGATTTAGCTGGCTAGGGAGGGGTTTGCGGCACCCCAAACCCCTTGCCAGATCCCCTGTCTTCAGCTGCCTCTACGGGCAGCTATATCCCCAGATCCAAATGGATCGGGGGAACCTTGGCGGCGAACGCAGCAGGGATCGCGCGGTCGCGAATCCCTGCCGCCGCCGAAAGCTTGCAAACCGGAAGTTTGCCAAGAACAGTCTTTAAGTGGAGGAAATCCAGTCTGAAAACAAGGTACATACAAACTGTAAATAAAAATCCACACAAACCACGCTGCAGTAATTAACTTGATAGGGCAGGAGAAGGATTGCAGGCTTGAAAGCACAGCAAAGCACATACAGTTGGGAAGATGCCAGGAACCCAGATAAGCCTCGACGATACCAGATAATTCATGATTTGCTCCCAACTACTTTGCTGTGCACTGCTTCCTTTTCTAAACACTATGTTCCCAGCTGCAGCTAATGAAGGAAATCAGGGTCCTTTCCTCCTCTGTAAGCCATGCAACTCATGTTGCTCCCTTCTTTGTTCCTCCCTGTGAGCCCTAGGATGAAGAGGGGGTGGGCATGGGTCTTCCTCTGAATTCCCTCTTGCTTGCTCTACCTCTCCCCTGCTCTGCCCAGCCAGCCTTTGCCCTTCCCCAGTTTCTTCCACAGCCAACGGAGCACACTCCCACTCCCTGTCAACTGCTCAGCCTCCCCCTCCGAATCAGATTCTGACAGGGGCATGACATATACTCTTTATCCAGTCATACAATTTCTCCCAGATTGCATAAAATTCAGAATCTTCTTTTCCTTTTAATTCTATAGTCAACTTATCCATTTCCCTGCACTCAAAGATTTTAAAAATTACTAGGCCTTCGGATGGTATATATTCTTTCTTCCAGCATTGTGCAAAGGCTATTCTGGCTGCTGTTATTATATGTAGCACTAAATATTTTGACTTTTTATTGCATTTTCCTTTGATTACCCCTAGGAGAAATAATTCTGGAATAAATTCTATTTGACTTCCTATTACTTCCTGTATCCATTTTTGTATTTTCTTCCAGTTTTTTTTTCACTTAGGGGCATAACCCCCAGGTATGATAGAAGGTACCTTGTTTTTGTCCACATTTCCAGCATTTTGAATATAAATTTGGGTAAATCTCAGCCAGTCTAGTGGGTGCCACATGCCAGTAGTAAAACATTTTATATTGATTTTCTTTATAAGCTGCCGATTTTATTATCTTATAATTTATATTCCAGATTTTCCCCCCACTCCTCTAGCTTGATATTGGGCCCAAACTTTTTGGCCCATGCAATCATTGATCCCTTAATTATCTCCTCTGCTGTACCAAATTCTAATCAGTAATTATATATGTTCTCGTCTGGACCAGTTAAAAGTTTATCTAGTTTTTGTGGCTTGGTCAATTCCATATTCCTCACTATCTTTTTTTTTGTCTTGCCTATAATTGCAAGTAGGGCCACCAATCAATAGTTATTCCTTGATCTTGCAATTCTTGCCTATTTTTTAATTTCCTTTGATTGTCTAGGATTTCCTTGTATCTGGTCATCTTGTCTACCTCCGTTGTGTTGGGACGAATCATGGCATCCACATGGTGGAAAGCCAACATGGGATTTTCAAATACTTTTTTTTAATCTCTCTCCATGCTTGTATCAGAGCATCCCTTATTTTGTACCTATAAAAATATAGTTGTGACTTTTGTTCCTTATCCCACAGGAAGGTGCTCCACCCCTTCTGTAGGTCATGCCCTTCCAGCGTTAGTATTCTTTTCTTTCTTAAATTGATCCAATCTCACACCCATACTAATATTGCTGCCTTATAGTAAAGTTCCCAATCAGGGAGTCCAAAGCCATCTTTGTTTCTACTATCTTGCAAATCTCTTAATTTTATTTGTGCCTTCTTACCTGACCAAATAAATTTTGTGATCATTCCATTTAATTCTATAAAAAATTTCTTGTCTAATTTTATTGGAATTGTTTGGAATAAGTAAGGTAGTTTTAGTAGAGTATTCATTTTGATAGCTGATAGTTATCCTAATAAAGATAATTGTAGTCCTCCAGCTTTCCAAATCTTTTTTAATTTGATAATTGAATTAACAGATACTTTCAAAATCACTATATAAGAAACTCACTATTATCTGTATGGGGGAAAAATAAAACCTAAGATTTATTTGAAAATCCCAGAATGGCTCTCAATGATGGAAGCCTTTACATACCCAAATCTGGTGAAGTTCAAAGAAATTGTGACATATAAAGATATTTTGGACACTGAAGGGGAATTAAAATCTAAACAAGAGCTTGAATACCAGGCCATTATATTATCATGGTGGCCTCAATTGTAAGTACAAACCTTATCCTAATGGAATAGAAAAAATAAACTAGATTCACATTTTCAAAACCATTTTTGTTTAATCATGCTGACTGAATAACCAGAATTGGCTTGGTTTACATTTTGTGCATTGAACCATAATATTAAAAAAAGCAATTTCTGATAAAGACGCAACATTTTTTCTTTTATTTAAAAAGAGTAATTGTTTTAATAAAGAAAAATACCCTCAGCTGGTATTTTAACATTGACAGGGGAAAAACCTGATTATGAGCATAGGTGCACTTAATAATTGAACAGAGAAGCACACCACAAAAGTCTCACTTTAGGATTCAGAGGTTTATTAAAATTTAAAGCATAGCAAACACAAAGCCTTTGCTATTGGCACTTTAAATCACTTTGTAATGAGGCTCAATCAGACAAGCAGTCAAAAGTGATGGCTTGAGGCCAATTATCAACCTCCCATTATTCAACTTTATCTTTTATATCTTAAAATGACAAATGGCATTATTTTCAGAATCTGTCCATATTGTCATAGCAACATGGGCAGTTTTCCATTCCTTTAAATCTCAGTGTTACAACATGGCTATTTGTACATGTACTTTAAGCATATACTTCCTCTTTTCCCACAGTCCCCCTCATTTTGCATATAAGGAACTATCTCGTCCATGTCAACTACCATTTCATCAGATGTATATGCTGATTACAAATTTTCCTTTATACTTGCATCAGATTATTTATGTCACTATTGAACCCATCTCAGACCCCCCCCCCCCAAACTTTACTGTGCTAGAAGGGCATGCAAAGGTTACAATAGCAACAAATATTGTGGGTTCCCATTATTTTCCCCTCGCAACATATTCTTATAAAAATAAATATAGATTTGTTTAATCTATAATATTTAATATTTTTAATATTTATGGTGCATGCCAATATTTTTCTATTTTAACTTTTTAACTAAAAGAAAGCAGATTATATAACTTGGGTCCAAATATATTCTTCTGAAATGAGTCAATACATTTATAGAATTTGTTACATTAAAAGATGATCTACCTACTGGCAATAGTAATTCTTATCGATTCTGTCAGATATAGAACTTGAAAGAGCTTGGAAAAGGTACTGTAAAAATGAGGGCTATTAAGATAAACATTAGAATAAGTAGTTAGTGCTGTTTTTTTTAAATACAGAGTGCAAATACTTTCTCCAATTTGCACAAGTAATTGTGCAAATTACTTTCTCAATTTTTTCTCCTGACAGAATGATTTAAAAAAACAACAAGCAAATCAAATGGGAGAAAAGATGGAAAAAGGAATTAAATAGTAGCTGGTATTTAAGCCATGATGAAAATCTTGATAAAATAAGAAATTAAAACACCAACTTTTAAGTTGCATCATTTATTAATTTCATTTCTGATAGTATTCAGAAGTCATCCATGTTATTGAGCTAGGGAAATAAATGAAAATACAAATTGTTTTAACTATGATGTTTTAAATAATTATGATCTCCAGTAATGCAAAGTAGTGAAAAATAGGGTAAGATGGTACATGCTGAGGATTGATTGCAGGAGAGAGAATGACCAGTTCTCCATCTTTTGTACAAGAGAAATTGGTATGCATAGGAATGAAAGAAATGATACCAGTACTTGAATTGATTAATGGCTAGGTTTACCTGATTGACAGGTCCATTAAAAATATGTACAGACCATGCTCAGAAACTACTGCCATTTTCTCAGCTTCTCTGTTAGCCTCCAGATAAATTAGGCATCATCTGACATCATGCAGCTGCTGCATGCTTTTTTCAGTGCAGCTGGAGTCCAGCCCCACCAAAAAAAGCACAACATGCGCTGGCCCATTGGAGAAGTGGAGCAGCAGCTACAGAGTTCTCTCAATGAAAAAGGAGTGGCTGGAGAAGGCTTCTTGCACTGAAAAGGGGGTGGCTGGAGGCAACTCTATTTCAGTCTCCAGCCACCTCTTTCTGTGCAAGAAGCCTCCCCCAACCGGGTGGCTGTTGCTCCCCTCCTCCTCAGCCATACAGAACAAACAGACAGAGAAGGAGGAGAGCAGCTGCCCAGTTGAAGGAGGCTTTTTGCGCTGAAAAAGGGGTGGCTGGAGGTGACTCTTTTCAGTCTCCAGCCACCTCTTTAGCGCAAGAAGCCTCCCCCAACTGGGCGGCTGCTTTCTGCCTGTTTGTTCTGTATGGCCGAGGAGGAGGAGAGCAGCCACCCGGTTGGGGAAGGCTTAATATTAAAAAAGGCAGAATATTATATTTCCCGAAATGAGAAATGGAGAAAGAAAGTAGCCTCAAGTCTTTCTTAATAGCCCAAGCAGATATTTTGTTCCCATTAAGAAAGATTGGGCTAGGGACTTCCAACTGGACTTCCATCATGATTGAAGTGAGGTCCATGACCACCATAGCTCCACTTCAAGCTCAACTAGTTGGAGGGCCCCAATCGAGGCCAGAGCCACCTTGGAGGAATGGTGAAGAAAGGGGGACCACCTGGCAGATAGAGGAGAGCCACATCTCTCCTCCCTGACACAGAAAGCCCCCTCTTCCAAAAACAAACTACAATGGCAACCAAAATGGCTGCTATGAAGACGGGGACAGTCTGAAACCTAAGACTGTGCAGGAGTGAAGAGACAGTGAATGATATGAGAACTGGATGAAAATACTTCTGAATCCTTAAAGGTAATCCCAATAAAAATACCAGAAAAGAGACCTCACAAAGACTTTTTGGAATTAGCAGTGATCTATTATGGGAAAAGACTAAATAGAATATGAAGAATTCAATTTAAAAAAAAACAGGGAGGCCAACAAAATAAAGAAAACTTTTCAAAAGAATATTTGAAAATTGGAATTGGTGATTGTAAAGGATTTGGTGTGGGGTAGGCATTATTTAATATGCTGTAATCGGGAGGGCGGAGCTGGCATCATGGCAGTACGACGCGTGATCTTGATCCTCCAAGATCGCTGTCGATATCTCCGCTGCTGGATGGTCCTGACAGACTTAAACCATCCTGTAGAGATGGTGATCGACAAGTGCATGTCCTGCTGATCACAGGAACATCGCAAAGTCCCTGGTTGATCCAGGAAAAGCCCTTTCTGCTGGCAGCGGAGAGGCAGCCATTGAAGCTGCTGAAGCTGGGACAGCTCCAGAATGGAAGAGATTGAAAGAAAATGTGTCAGTTTGGTGAGATGAATTTTTACTTATTTTTTCTTGAAGAGAACACCCTGAAAGACTTAAAGTGGAATTAAAAGTGAAGAGAAAAGAGTTTAAGTGGTGAGATTAAGCTAGTTAAAGTGAAAGTTTTTTTCCCCTTTTTATTGGAACTTTGAATCTGGCAAAGCTTCTTAATTTTAAACTGGACTGGTCTTTTTTTAAATTCCCTATTCTTGTTTTTATTTTTTAACAATTCTCTTAAAAGTTTGTTTTGATTAAGACTCTTCTTTCTGATTTGAGATTTACTTCTTTTTAAAAGAAAAGATTTCACTTTTTTTATGTTCCTGGCTTTGGATATATGAGGGGGAAGTGAAAGTGAAGGAAAATAAGTAGCACTGCCATCTGGAGGCTTGGATATGTTGTTTTCTTTTTTCTTTTACTTGTTTATGTATTCGTGTTATACTCAAGGACTCTGAGCTTTGCACTGGAAAAGATAGTGGGATGAGCATGGCAGATTGTTTACACAGGTGCTCATCTGTGAAATTATAGATAGCTGGAGTCTGGAGTTGAAGCTGAAAGAAAGAAGATTGAAGTGACCTTGAAAACACTGGAACTGGAAACTTTGAGCTGATTTATTAAAGACCCTTGGATATTTAGTGGCAGAGGCTTGCTTTACATTAGAATTGTTTGTTACTTTTTACCTTCTTTTCTACTCCCCTCTAGTTGGGTATTTTTTATTTGGATTTCAACCTTTCAACCCAGGAACTAGAATGTAATTTTTTTTATTTTTGCTCTCTTTTTTTCTTTTTATTAAGATAAATACATAGACTATTATTTTTTTTATTTTTCCTTTCCCCTCTTTTTCTCCAAAAGAAAAATCTTTTTTATCTCTTTTTCCATATCTTCTCTTGTTTTTCCCCGCATACTATTGCAACTAATTGGATTAAGGCATACAAGTGCCTGAAGATCCCCCCCCTTTTGGGGGGGGGGGAAGGCAATTGCCTGCCTTCACTTTTTTTCTTTTTTTTTCTTTTCTCTCTCTCTCTCTTTACAGATAAGTACTACAAGATGAGCAGAAAGACAACAGCCCCAGCTTCCTCAATACCAACCTCTTCACCATCTGGAAGACAACAATCTATACAGACAATGTTACAACAGGAGAAAGAGAAGGAAGTGACATTGCAGATGATTATGCAAGGAATTCATAAGATTGAAAAGAGAATAGAGAATATTGAGCAAAGAACTGAAAAGACAGATGAGAAAGTAGAAAATATTCAACAGATAATGATGAAATATGAAGACAGATTCAAAAAAATTGAAGAAGATATACAAAGAGATAAGAAAATTGGAGATATTGATACTCGATTGAGCAATGTCGAGAAGGGCAGGAGTGAACCATTAGGATGGGAAATTGATAGATCAGAATTTTACCTGAGATTTCAAAACATGGAAGAAGGAAAAGGTGAAAACCTCGCTGAAATAATGACAGAAATACTGACAGAAGTGTTAGAGATAACCAAAGAGAAGATGATGGATGGGATGGATGAAGTGTTCCATGTCTATACAAGATATGCAATGAGAAACAGGTTACCAAGAGAAGTCCACATCAGATTTACCAAGAAGATTATCAAACACAGATACTGCAGGTGGCAAGAGAGAAAACATTAAAGTATAAAGACAAAGAAATTGTGGTGCTGAAACAGATACCAAGAAGAGTGATGAGAAGAGAATATCTATTTTTGACTAAAGAGTTACTTAAAAGAGGAATAAACTACAGATGGTTGATGCCAGAAGGCCTCTTGTTCACTTGGCAGGAACAAAGACACAGAATGGACACAGTCGAAAAAGCTGAGCTATTCTACTTAGAATGTTTTAGAGGAAAGGAGGAAGAAGCAAGAAAAGAAGAGTCACTAATTGAATTTCAAGAGTGTATAGCAGTAATTGAAAAAGAAGAAGGTGCACTAGGTGGTGTACCCAGAGAGCAATGAGAATTAACATCTACTAGAGCAATAATACCCCCTTATAAAGCTTACCATGGATTACAATAAACATAAATGGATTTAATTCGGCTACTAAAAGAAGGAAAGTATTTCATAAATTAGAAATTAAAATTTGATATAATTTGTTTACAAGAAGTACATATTATAAAACAACATGAATATATTTTGAAACAAAAAAACGAGAGAAATTATTCATGTTGTTGACACAATAAAAAAAGAGGCATGGTCTTATATATTAGAGATACAATTTTGGCAGAACTAATTTATACAGATGACGATGGAAGGATTTTGATGGTGGAAATAATGGACAATAATGTTAAAACACTTTTAATTGCAATCTACGCTCCAAATGATAACCAAGAAGAATTCTACAGGAAATTACATAGGAAAATAATTGAATTGGACTATGTTAATATTTGTATGATGGGAGACCTTAATGGAATAATTAATGATTGGTTGGACTATAAAACGCAGAAATCAACAAAGAAAGCTAGAAAGATATTACCAAAATGTTTTTTTCGAATGATAGAAGAAGTAAATTTAAAAGATGCATGGAGAGAGAGAAATGTGGAAAGTAAGCAATATACTTTTTACTCAAACAGACATGCATCATGGTCTAGAATAGACATGATATGGATGTCAGCAGAATTACACCAACATACAAAAAATTGAAATAGAA